>NC_073302.1:179630780-179848280 GCF_027595985.1 Sorex araneus | reverse complement strand
AGAAAGATTCATTGAAGGTCTCCTTGGAGTCAGGACCATGTTAGCCTCCTGGACAAGTTGATGGATGAATTTATAGATGAAGCCCTTCTCACATGGCTGAAGGCTAGTTGGGGTCCAAGCAGTAAACAGCAGTGGAGCCTTAATCACAAGTGAGGTACTGAAGAGAGAGTAGAGCAGGTAAGGCATTTCCTTGCTTTCTCAATCCCCTGCACCCCATATGGTCACCTGAGCCCGGCCATAAGTGATCCCTGAACACAGAAGTGATCCCTGGTGGATAAGCTCTGAGCTCTGCCGGGTGCTACCCCCAAACCAAAATAATAACAAAAAAATTTGGATGCATGCTTTAAAAGAAATGGATGGAACCTTAAGAAAAGCAAATAAAAGGTCCCAGGTTGCAGAGGCAGACTTGTAGGAATTTCCTCTGGAGGAAGGCTACTTGGGCGGAGATACACAGAATCAAGTACAGTTCAATTTCATGCAGGAAGTGGCCACATTCTAGACTCAGAAGAGCACAAACAGGGGCCAGAGAGGTATTACAGCCTCGCATGTGGCTGACCTGGGTTCAATCCCCACATAACATGTGGTTGCCCCTCTGTTAATGCAGCCAGCAGTGATCTATGAGCACTGAGCTAGGAGTAAACCCTGAGCACTGCTGGGTGTGGTCCCAAAACAAACAGAAGTGAGTCCAGGCCAGGTTTTCCCCGACCCCCACACTAAATCCCTAAAGGGGTTGAGCTGTAAAATCCCTGGTAAAGGTCAGAAATTTATTTCAAGAGTTCCGGGTAACTTTCCGGTGGCCCAGCTCAGGTTGATGACAGGATCCTTATTTGCAGAGAGCACCTTGACTGCCATACTGAAGTCATACAGGAAAGACATTGCTTCTCTCTGCTATCACAATTACTTTCCTGGGATCACTGAACCCCATGAGTACTTTTCTGCTCCCCTGTGGACATTTGAAAGCTATTTTAAGTGAAGGATTAAGAATTTCTTGTTTCTTGATTCTTCCACGAGCCACAGACACAACACCTTCCTGTTTGCTAGGTCTCCTGATTGACAAATCAAAACCACTTTATTTGTCAGTGATGCTGCAAACCAAGTCTAACAAACTGCCTGGGACCATCACAGATAGTATCACCTTACGTCTCTCTTCTTCCCAGCCCCTCTGTACATGCTCTTCATGTTTCAGGCTTCCTGTCTGACTCTGATCTACCAACCAGTGCAAACTGTCTCTGATTTACCCCTACATTTCCCCCTACACAGACTCCTGCCTTACATATCCCCTACACAGCATCCTGCCAACTATTGAAATTGGTCTTTTGCTGAGCTGTTGAATAGGGAGATGGAGAGGATGGGCAAGAGCAAGGCAGAACTGCTCATCCTGACCAGCTATGCCAGTTGGTCCATAGAACTTTATCTGGTTGCAAAGACCCACTCATCAATGTTCAAATAGCCAGGACTGAATGCTTGAATGGGGAAATTGCCCTTATCAAAATTCTAGGTTCCCTACTGAAACCTGGGACTCTGTTAGGATTAGATCTAGGGGCCAGGGATGTGCCCTAAGTGGCCCTGAATTAGATCTTCTACACCATGTTGTTCCCATGGACCACAAGAAGTGATAGCATAAGAAAAGGGGGAGGGAGGGGCCAGAGAGATAATACAGTGAGTAGGGTGTTTGCCTGGGTTCGATCTCCAACATCCCATATTGGGAGTGATTTCTAAGTAGAGAGTCAGGCCCAAAACCAACAAAATAAGAAGTGTCCAGTTTAGGGCTTCTTTCTTGCTCCTGGTGGGTAAAATCCAAACTTCAAAGCCTGGAGACACAGACTGGGTCCACGATGCTTACTTTAGTATGACAAAGCTCTTGCATAGCCACCCCCAGTGGGACAGGAAAGGAGAGGAGATGGCAAACAGCTGGTATGGTTTTCTTTTCTTAGTTTTATTTATTTATTATATTTTTGGTAACACACCCAGTGGTGTTCAGTGCTTGCTCATGGCTCTATGCTCAGGAGTCACTCCTGGCATTGCACAGGATGCCACATTGATGCCAGCAATCAACCCAGGTCAGACATGTGCAAGGCCAGCACCCAACCAGCTATACTATCTCTGGCCCTGTTCCTCTCTTTTCATCTCAAATTAATGGGCTCATGCTGAATAAACTGCATTTGTGGTCTGTTCACCTGTCTCACAAAAGTGATCATGATCGTATTCCTCATTGAGATAGGAGAGGATATGTCTTGCAGTTCTCATGACCTTCTGGTCACAAAAATCAAAGAAAACAGAAGAGTAAGCTTCTTAGACACAGCAACCAAAACTCAACCTAATGGGATGGCTCTATCACCTTTACTAATACAGTTCAAGCTCACATTGGCCATCCCATATCACTGATATGCAAGCAATATGCTTGTGAGATATAAAGTAACATAATAAGGGAACAACAAATGGCCAAAGTCATGAGAACTGGAGATTTTGTCTATAGAACTGAGCTTAATGGAAGGGGAGGAGTCTGAGAATAGGCCTTGAGAGTCTAGTGCTGGGAAGCTGGCACTCTGGTGATGGGTGTGGTGTTGGAATGATGAATTCGTGAAAAGTACAGTTAACAGCATTGCAAATCCCCTATCTCAATAAAAGTGGCTTTAAAAATATAAGTGATATAGTATCAGTTTCCTAAAACTGTTTTCACTTCTGCCCATGCTAAATTGTGTCTCCCCAGTCTTAGGTATATCTTTATGGCAGTTTTTTGTTTATTCTGTTTTAGGGCCACACCCAGCAGTGCTCTGTGCTTATTCCTGGCTCTGCGCTCAGGGATCTCTCCTGGAGGGCTTGGGGGACCATATTTGTGCTGGGGATCAAACCTGGGTCTGCTGCATACAAGGCAAGTGCCCTGCCTGATGCACTATCTCAATGGCCCCTTTGTGTCCATTTTAAAATAGATTTATACATCAGTATTTATTATGACCATGTGTCTCTTCTGCCTTTAGGTCTTGGGGAACTTTACAAACAGTAAGTTGCTCTCTGTAAGACTGTTCTACAAGGCCTTCAGGTGGAATAACATTCTGACCCCTCGCTCCTAGTATCATTCCTTTTCTTTTTGTTGGTAAGAGCAAGAGATTACAAATTCTCACTCTTATACATCTGAGATATGAAACTATCAGCAAGTCAAATGAGAATTTATCAAATATTCTACTGCATAGATATGTGCTGTTCGTCTACCCTGTTTGTGCACACTGCTACTTAGAAGTAAATTCTTTAGCTGTTTTTTATTACTTTATACCGAATAAGTTCTCATCACTTCTCGTAGTTGGGTCTCCAACTATGTTTTTGTTTAGTTTTGTTTTGTTGACCATACCTGGCAATACTTGGGGGTTACTCCTGGCTCTGAACTCAGGAATCACACCTGGTGAAGCTCAGGACACCATATGGAGTACTAAGGACTAAACCTGGATCAGCTATATGCAAGCCAAGTGTTATACTGTCTCCCCATCACCATGAGTTCCCAACTATAATGCCAAAAGAATTAATGTCAGGCAAATAAGAGTTCCCTTGAGGTGGGGATGGGGGTGGTGGGAGGGATACTGGGAACATTGGTGGTGGAGAATGCCCATTAGTGGAGGGATGGACACTTGATCATTGTATTACTGAAATGCAAGCACAAAGGTTTGTAAGTCTGTAACTGTACCTCACAGCAATTTATAATTTTTTAATTAAAAAAATAAGAGTTCCCTTCACTACCCTCCTCTGGACCTCAAAATTTCTCTAAATTGACTTTTTTTTTAAATCTCAGAAGACAGTACTCTTTTTCTTACCAATACCTGATCTAAATCTTTGTCATTTTTCTAATCTCCTTTGGACATATTTTTCTTTTGCTACGTTAATATCTCTCTCCCAGGGCTGTCTGTAGCCCTCTGACAGTAGGCAAGAAAAATAATCTAAGCTTCATATTCTAAAAATCAATAAAAATTAAAGCATCCCTTAAACCCAAAGTTTAAACAT
This sequence comes from Sorex araneus, assembly GCF_027595985.1. Lineage (NCBI taxonomy): Eukaryota > Metazoa > Chordata > Mammalia > Eulipotyphla > Soricidae > Sorex > Sorex araneus. Next base: position 179,844,290 of record NC_073302.1, on the reverse strand, counting down.
GTTGCTTTCATTTACTTCACTCTGTTGACCCATTTCTATTAAGTTTTCTTGTTCCAATAATTTTCTATTCAAAGTTGGTCAGTAATTTTTCTAGTGATCAAAACCAAGTAATTTCTTATTCCCATGTTATTGAATGTTTTTTGTTGTACTTTATAGCCTAGGCTGTCCCTTGGACCTACAGTGGGTCCATGATATATATCTCAGACCTGCATGTCATAAATGCAGCAACTTCAATGCTAGTTCTGATAGTATCTCTTGGTGTCTCAGATGGCCCTTGCCTACCATTGAGTCTATGAGGTATGAAAGCAATATGTATTCCAAACTACACAACTTTTCCTTTTGAGTTTTGAGTTATATTTTGTAGTTTTCAGAGATCACTCATGGCAAGCCCAGATGACAATATTTGGAGCTGGGAATCAAGCCGAGTTAGCTGTGCTCAAGGAAAATGCCTTACTTACTGTACTATCTCAGACCCCCAAATTTCACCGTTGATATGTTGATCTTTCCCCAGACTAGTCATATGCTGTGGGATGCTCTCTCTTACACTGAGCAGAGACAATGCGTCACTGTACTATAAGAGCTCTTAACCTTGATGGTAGGCAACAATCCATGTTCTGTGCTGTCAGCAACGTTCAGACTTTGTTTATGGATGTTACCACTGGACATTTGCTTGTGGGGCTCAGCCCTACATTGAAGATCTGGTGGACCGGTGCTAAGAATGATGAAGGGCTTGGGAGTCATCAGGCTTACAACGGGTGATATTGGGGGGGCCATGAGGTGGCAGTGCTAGGATCAACCTCGTGGTTTCACACATGCTGGGTAAGTGCAAGTACCATTTCAGCTCCCTTCCCAGCTCCAGACATTTTGTTTTGTAGTTTTGCATCCATCCCATCATGCCTAGAAAATGCCCACCTGTACCTCCTGTGTCTAGTGGGAAGACGAGAAAGGCAGTCATTCTCAGATGACACTCAAGGTGATACTCCCTCCCGCCCGCCCCGTGTGTATCTAATCTAAGTGCACTCTGCACTCTGTTGCACTTGTCCTGTTTTTCATCGATTTGCTCGAGCGGGCACCAGTAACTTCTCCACTGTGAGACTTGTTGTTGCTGTTTTTGGCATATCGAATATGCCATTCAATTCAATCTAAGTGATCTTAGCAAATTCCAGTAGGCTGGGCTGAACTGTGATGTTGTTGAGTAGGTGTATCAAATGCATTGGTTTTGTTTCCACTGTTTTAGCTTACAGGGGTGCAGGGGGGTCTCAGACCGTGTCCCATTTGTAAGTCGAGAAACATCTGTATATTCTATTGCCAGAATGACATTGCTAAAGCTCATTCACTTGAGCACCTTAGATAACTCAACCCAATTCCCATCCAGTCAGATCGCCTAGTGTTTCTTCACCCAGTAGCTCAAGCAGATGGCACAAAGCAAACTCACTCCCTTTGCCCAAGAAAAATGTTTCCACTTCTTCAAACTTTCCATTGAGCTGTTTTCCATGCTGGGCTTTTCTTCCCTGTTCTTTATGTCACAGTACTAGCTGTCCTTTAACTCCTTCATCAGTGCTCCACTGAGAAGCCTTGCACAACTTTCTTGTTTTGTATTTGTTTGTTTCTGAGGCCACACTTGCCTGTGCTCAGAGGATCATTATGCTATGCAATGATCAAACCTAAGCCAGATGAGCGTAAGGCAAACACTGTATTCACTATACTATCTCTCTGGTCCCTTGCTTCATTTTTAAATTTTTTAATTTAATTTTTAAAGATTTTTAAATTAAAACACTGATTTGTAAAGGTACTCATAGTTGGGTTTTGACATACAATGTTTCAGCGCTGATCCCACTACCAGTGTCAACTTCCTTTCACCTATGGTGTCTGAATTCTTAAATGAGTGAGTCTGGGCCAGGGAGTAACTCCAAGGGCAGGGGAGAACATCTTTGTGTTCAGCCTCCCACACAGCATGCTCTCCCCACCCCCCAGCTTTGCTGGGTGATGCCGTAGCAGGCCCAATACCACTGGGGCAGAGCAGCACTGCACTGTGGGACCCAAGTGTTGAACCTTTGTGAGTATCTCCGGGGTGAACCCTACTTTCAGGAGCAATGCTTGGGAATATCTTCCAAGAAACAGGTAAATTTTAATAAATAGATGACGGATTTTTCCCTCTAAAATTCTAAAACCATTAGCATCTCTTTAGTATTCATCCAAATACACAAACACTAATTTTAAAGAACTTGACATCTTCAGACTGACTAGATCTTCTGACACAAGAAAAACAATATGAGTGCCTTTGCCTTTCTTAGCTCTCATTAGTTTATTCAAAAGACCATCTGAGAACCGGGAAAACCATAATTTTCTTGAATGCTTTGCCTGTAATTTGCAAAACAACAGAAAATATTCCTGTGGACATGGTTAAAATCTTTCCCATCTGCTCTGATTTCAGCACTGCTGGCAATGTCTTCAGTGACACCCACGGAATATCCAGATGCAGAGTCTGGAGGACAAGAACGAAAATGATAAGCAATTTTGGAAATAGGCCCTATGTGGAAGTAATTTATGTATGAAGGAAGAGGAGGAAGACAAAGAAAAGGTGGGGGGCAGAACTATTTGACTCAGAATAGGAAAGGTAGGGGCAGGAAATGTTAGCAATTAGTTTCCAATGGTCTAAAAAGTCTATTACACGTGTGACAACAAGCAGCTGTTTCATGTTCCTTCTCAGACAAGGAGAGAGCTTTGGACGATTGAAAAAAATGATCATAAGGAGACATCAGAAAAAGTCTGCACACTCAAAATCTGATTAAAATTGCGGGGTGTGCCAAGATGTAGTCAAAGAGGGAAGACCAGAATGGTGCCCAGTCAAGAAGAAAGGTACAATAAAGTTTTATTCAAATGTGGTCATGCAAAAATAATAAAAGAAAAACATAAACTAAGCAACAATTTTATCACAGAATAAAGAAAAAACACAAATTAGGAATCTAATCTAATCTGTTGCAGAAAAGAAAGAGTTTTGAGGGAGAATGCACACTCTTTGAAATGAATGTCTGTTTACTTCTGGATCACCCACTCCCTGGATTATGAACCTCCAGAGTGATTAGCTGCTATGATAATTGTCTTCTTATCCACAAAGTGGGAATGAACGTTGTGCTTCATTCACAGAGATGCAAGAAGTCAGGGAGATGATGCTCAATAAACGTCTGTTTTCACCATTTTGTTAGATAGCACGCACCTTCTGGCACTGCCAGCCTCATTGCCAGTTATTCTTTCCTGTACAGAGCAATAATACAAGCCCTATGGAAGAAGGGATGATAAGATGACTTTTCACCAGAGTTATGTTCTTTAATTAAAAATGAAAGCCCTAGGTATCAAAGCCCAGCCTGCTGAGTTTCCTTACCTTTCCCAACCACGAGACATTTCCCTGATGTCTGCAGCATGCCTTTGACTTCTGGGACAGAAGTCCAATTTGCCACTACCCCCACGTGGCTCCACCTGTCACCATTACTATGTGATCTTTATAAAATTAAACTGAAAATGCACCAACTTCTTTCACTACTCTTTCAATCAAAGCAATTAAGCTTCCAAATATGGTGTCTGTTTCATAAAAAGAATGGAGACAGGAAAAACATTTCTGCACATAATTTCACATCTTCAAAACAATATTTACATCAACTAATATATTTATGCTCAATTTGAGCTACAACGTATTTCCCACCACCTGATGATTTTGTGATGCTGGGTTTATTTGTAGCCTCTAGTTAATATACAAAATGGTTTTTTCCTCTGATCTTTGCTTCTTTCTTCTTCTACCATTTACCTTCGAGGGAAAAAAGAAGCAATTTTCTCAGGGTTCCCAGGGTGTGAATCCTTTAACTCTTCCCTATCTCTCCCGAGTAAAGAGTTCATCTCTCTGATCTTAGCAGTAGTTATTGTGTATCAGTATAAACAACTAGGAAGATTTAAACTCCCCATTTGTGCTTCAGTTAAAGATCACAGAATTTTAGAGTTACCCAGAGTTATACCAGAGTTGAGTGTGTGCATGCACATATACAGATTATTTTGAAAAGACAGTTTGACTTCCCAAGAGCAAGGATAATGAGGCATCTGCTCTATTCCTCACAAAATAGTTTATTACAAAATGTTATATATACATAGATATCTTAATGCAAAAAATATATTAATGACGATCTCTATGCTAATAGTGAAATTTGAAAATCTAAACTGTAGAGCTGAATTTCTATGACAGAAAGAGTCATCACACTTGGAATTTCGGCAACATGTTTGCTGATAGAAATCAGTGAAGCATGACAATCTTTACTTTGAGTTATACATAAAGATGGCTTAGGATTGGAATGAGGCATGCATGATGTATAAAGGAGCCCTTACACATGATGAAAATAGTTTATCGCCATGAAGAGAAAAGGGTAATGCTAAATTACTTTGAAATAAAACCCCATGTAATGCCACAAACAACTAAACTAACTTTGTTTTCTAGATGTCTTCAGACTTGTAGAATTGTAGTGATAAAGGAACATATGACAATATTATCAAGGTGTGCCTGATACTTTGCTATACAAAGCAGCAATAAATTTTATTTAAGACAAAGGAAATGCTATTGCATAGAATTTAGTGAGGCATTTTTTTACAGAATATGTCTAAAATGCCAGCCTTTGTAGTATGAAATATTTTAGTGTCATTCCTAACACCACCACCAACTCTATTGACACATGGGAAATTCCTTCACCATTGCAGACTATCGTTTCTGTAAAATGAGCATAGTAACTAACGGGACTACATGAGGCTAGTGTGAGAGTTTCTTTTTCCCTTTACTTCAGACTGTGGGGTGATCAGAATCACTTCACTGCATCAGGAGCACAACGGTTTGAGGTCAGGATCTCATGCTTGCTCTGAGCATTTCCTCAGCCGCTGAGTCATCTTCTATGTTCTTTACACAAGGCAGACTTAACAGAACTGCCAGTGTCCCCTCAATATGTGAGGGCAACTCTGGGGATTTGAACTCACCACTTTGTGCTTGCCACGCAAGTGCCTTAAGTCACTAAGCTATTTTCTAGGATCGTGATGTGAGATTTAAGTTAAATAGTAATAAAGTCCTTAGAATAGGCTTTTAGGTACAGTGGAAGTACTAGAAAATATCACCTACAGCGGTGATAATGGCAATGGTTAAAATGATGAAGAGTAGAGAGAATCCAGGCAAAAATCGACTACACCCTGTACCAATAATCCTTGTTAAAAGAGACTCATGAGAGGAAACAACTGTGGTGATGAAATGGGAACATTCTCTCCTTTCAAGGAGGAGATATTTAATGAAGCATTGAGGTGCATTCCTTCGTCTGCATTTGTAGAAGAATATTGATTGTAAAATTGAAATGAGATCATATGATTTTACCAGGAGGAGGAATTTTGAAAGCTAGAATTAAGTACAAACCTTAACTATCTTATCAAACTCTTTATGTCCTGTTGCTAAAACTAAGTTTCTTATTCTTCATACTCCTTTGTCTGCAGGGGCAAAGAGAGAGTGTAATACATAAAAAAAACAGGGCTGGAAAAGCAGGCTTTCTTGAAATTTTACAGTCAGATACTAAAAATTACATAGTAATGAAAAAGATGGCAAATATTAGGTGTAATTGTGATAAGAAGGAAGAAAGTTAGGGAACTTTCACTACGTGGGGAGTGAAATATTCTGGGAAGCTAGAGTACTCAAGAAAAGGGAACACTGCTAAAAAGCTTGACAGAAAGGGCAATCAGAGCAGGGAGAAAAACAGTATTCACCAGTGCAGGGAGTCATTTAATTTTGACCAAGGTACCAAAATGATCTCATAGGAAAAGGAAATTCTTACTATTACATGTTACAATAAATAAAAAATAAAAAATTTCAATAATTTTGATATGAACAATGTAGACCTTGACCCCCTATCTCATATCATATATAGAAATTAATTCAAGATAGATTAAACAGTTTAACATAGAAGTTAGTGCCGTAAAATTTTAGAAGAAAATCATTTAGAAGATCAGGGTACTGCTTCACAATTTGGAGATAGGTTAAGGTTTATTTTAGGTAGAAGAAAGAAACATTAATCATCAAAGAAAAAATGAATATACTATGCTTCATCAAATAAAATGTTCTCTAGTCAGAAGATCTTTCTAAAGAAATTAATAGAAAAACTGAAGATCAGTGAAGACTATTGATTAAATATATACCTGAAAATACTCATAATCTAGATGTGAAAACTACTGTAACTTATAAAATTAAACAATTCATTATGAAGAAAAAATATTTGAACATTGAAAAGCATACAGCCCAGCCAGCTTCTCGGACCCAGGCCCTCCCAGCACCCCCCTTCCCTCCCACTGCCGCCCTAGTGGGCAGTGCGCTGATCCCCGCAGCTGTTTCCCCCCGCCCCAAGTGTGTGACCTCCTCCCCCTTAGCCAGCTCCCCAGCTACAGCACAGTAGGGGGCGTGGCCTCTGCAGAAGTGGCTGTGGCCTCTTGTGGTGCCAGGCAGCAGTTATTTTCTCCATACCCAGCAATCTGGTGTCCCATTGTTTTTATTTCCTCAGTGGGTACCCTCAACAATAGAATGGAAGACAGAATCAGTGAGCTTGAAGATGAGCTGCAGGAAGCCTACAGGCAACAACAAACAATGGGAAGAGACCTCAAAATAGCTCTAGGGCGAATCAAAGTTCTAGGGGATGATTTCAAGAGAACCAACATTAGAATCATTGTAGTACCAGAAGGACAGGGAAGCAACCCCAATGAAAAAGCCACAGTCAAAGAAATCAATGCTGAAAAATTCCCAGAACTGGAGAATGCAGGTATCCAGATTCAAAGAGCCCGAAGGGTGCCAGCTAAAAGACACCCTAACAAAAAGACTCCAAGACATATCGTAGTTAAAATTATAGATGTCATGAATAGAGATACAATACTGCAAGCAGCAAGGTCAAAGAAGGAAATCACATATAAAAAGAGCACCCCTTAGATTCACAGCAGACCTATTAGAAGAAACCCTCCAAGCCCGAAGGCAATGGTAGGATATAGTGAAAAAACTCAATGAAATGAACGCTTCACCGAGATACTTTATCCGACTAAACTCTCACTCAAACTTGAGGAACTATACACTATTTTGTGGATAAACAACAGCTCAGGAACTACATAGACTCAAAACCAAACCTAAAAGTAGGAGTAAAGGGGCTACTGTAAGAAGAAAATCCCCTATACAGCCCAGTTTCCAAGTCGCCCTGGCCGCTGGAAGTCACACCCTTGGCCCATCCTCAGCACCATGTTGCCACAACCAACAGTGACGAATCTGGGCCATTTCAGAAGGCACCGCACCACCACAGACCCCAGACCAACAACACCGGGGTGCCAGATGGAGAAGCACTGCACGCCTTCTCCAGATAGCGCCCCGGTGACACTGAGCTTCTACTAACACTGCTACGGTATACGGGACTGGGACACCTCCAAGCCGCGCGACCTTTCCTAATACACAAAAAATATGCTCAGGAATGGCTCCGCCACCCCTGAGGGTCCGTTATCCCAGAGGGACAGAAACCAATCTCAGAAATGCAGCGGCTGCTGGCAGATATACTCCTGGACTCTGAACTAAGCTACAGCCCCGTGCAGCCCCGGGAGGGGAAGGGTTTCTGTCCCTTGGCCTTTTCCCCCCTGGAAACCATGGCGACCGCCACAGTTCAGAACCAACTGGACAGAGAGGTAGAAGTTTGCAGTGATGGGATGGGATGCATGGGGAATCTTGCGATGGGGGAGGCAGAAACGGCCCTGCCTCCTGCCCAAATGAGACCCCTAGCGATCGTCCATGTAAAGCTCCTCCGCTCCTGAACAGCCATGATCCCAGCACCACAGAAACCAATCTCGGAATGCAGCGGCTGCTGGCAGAAATACCTCTGGACTTAAAACCAGAATTCCAAATCTGGGTGACCGCTTTCGTGACCATGCAACATCATATGGTCTTTGTTACCAACAATAGAAAACATACAATCTAATGATGCCATTCTGAAAGATCTGACTGTTGGGGGAAAAACTCCAAATAATGATAGTGAGTTTCCTGTCGAAAATTAAATGTAATCAAATTAAGGAAAGAGTAAAGTGAAAATCATCTGCTACACAGGGGGCTATGTTGGGTTTATTGGTGGTGGAACATGTGCACTGGTGAAGGAATGGGTTTTTGAGCATAGTATGACTGAGACTTGATCCTAAAAGCCCTGTAACTGTTCTCATGGTTACTCAATTAAAAAAAAAATTTTTAGGGGGCTGGAGCGATAGCGCAGCAGGTAGGGCGTTTGTCTTGCACACGCCCAACCCGGGTTCGATTCCTAGCATCCCATATGGTCCCCTGAGCACCGCCAGGAGTAATTCCTGAGTGCAAGAGCCAGGAGTAACCCCTGTGCATCGCCAGGTGTGACCCAAAAAGCAAAAGAAAAAAATTTTTTTAAATTTTAAAAAAAGAAACATATGGTAGATAGGAAGAAAATATTTAAAAATAAAAAAAAAAGAAAACCCCTTACAAGCACAACAAACCCTTACAGAAAGATGGCCCAAAACCCCATAACAATAATCTCTCTCAATGTCAAAGGTCTAAACTCACCAATTAAGAGAAACAGAGTGCGAAAATGGATTCAGAGATTGAACCCAACAATCGCTTGCCTACAAGAAACACATCTAAACAGTCAGAACGAACACAGACTCAAAGTTAAAGGATGGAAAACAATCCTGCAAGCAAACAACTCACTCAAAAAAACTGGGGTGGCCTTACTAAGAGATCACACTCCTAAATGTATTCATACCCAATGAGGGGCCAGCTAAATACCTACAACAACTGCTAGCAAACCTTAAGAAACCAAACATTGCAAGCAACACAGCAGTAGTTGGAGACTTCAACACTGCCTTATCACCTCTGGATAGATCAAGAAGATTAAAACTCAGCAAGGAAATACTGGCTTTGAAGAAAGAAATAGAAGAGAGAGGGCTAATAGATCTATACAGGACTTTATATACCCCCCCAAAAAGAATATACATTCTTTTCCAGTGTACATGGAACATTTTCCAGAATAGACCATGTGCTGGGCCACAAAACATACCTCAACAAAATGAGGAAAATAGATAGACTATCTTTTCAGACTATGTTGCACTGAAGATAGAAATTAATCATGTACAGATGCAGAAAACCAAATCAAACACCTGGAAATTAAACAACTCAGTGTTGAACAACGAGTGAGTCAGGAAGGAAATCAAGGAAGAATCACAAGTTAACTGGAAACAAATTAGAATGAAGACATGAGCTGCCAGAACCTGTGGGACGCAGCTAAGGCTGTGTTAAGGGTAAAATTTATAGTCCTGCAAGCATTTCTCAGGAAGGAAGAAAGGGCTCACATAAATAACTTGACTTCAAAACTCAAGATTTTAGAAAAGTACCAACAAAAGGAGCCCAAACAATGCATAAGGAAAGAGATAGTAAAACTTACAGCAGAAATCAACAACATGGAAACCCAAAAGTCAATCTGAAAGATCAATGAAACCAAGAACTGGTTCTTCGAAAAAATAAAAAAGATTGATAAATCACAAGCAAGACTCACAAAGAAAGAAAGAGAGAGAACCCCAATAAACTGAATCAGAAATGAAAAGGGGGATATCACAACAGAAACCAAAGAAATTCAAAAGAGTAACAGAGACTATTTTGAGAATCTGTATGCCACAAAACAAGAGAACCTAGAAGAAATGGATAAATGCCTGGATTTCTATCATCTCCCAAGACAAAACCAAGAAGTCTTGGAATACCTAAATAGACCCATTAATATCAAGGAAATTGAAACTGTAATCAAAAGTATTCCCCAAAACGAAAGCCCAGGCCCAGATAAATTCAATAGCAAATTCTTCCAAACATGTAAAGAGGACATATTGCCAGTTCTTCTCAAGATTTTCCAGGAAATTGAAGAAACAGAAACTTTCCCAAACAGTTTCTAGAAGGCTCATATCTCCTTCATACCAAAAGCATACAAAGACACCACAAAAAACAAAAATACTGGCCAATATCCCTGATGAACACAGACGCGAAGATTCTCAACAAAATATTAGCAAATAGAATTTAACAACTCATCAAAAAGATCATATATCACGATCAAGTAGGATTCATCTTCATCCCAGAGATGCAAGGATAGTTTAACATTCAGAAATCAAAAAATAATCCATCCTATCAACAAAAGAAAAGATAAAAAACACACGATCATATCAATATGATGCAGATAAAGCATTTGACAAGAGTCAGCATCCATTTATGTTGAGTATAGAAGGGATTATCCTCAATATAGTCAAAGTCATCTACTACAAGACTATGGCAAGCATCATTCTCTATAGGGAAAAACTAAGAGCCTGGATCAGCTTCTAAGATCAGGGACGAGTTAAGGATGCCCACTCTCCCCACTTCTGTTCAATATAGCACTGAAAGTACTTGCAATAGCAGTTAGGCAAGAAAAAGATATTAAGGGCATTCAGGTAGAAAAGGAAGAAATCAAGCTCTCACTATTCACAGATGATATGATACTATACTTAGAGCACCCTAAAACCTCTACCAAGAAACTCCGAGAAACAATAGACTTGTGTAGTAAATTTGCAGGCTATAAAATCAATACCCAAAAGTCCATGGCTTTCCTGTATACAAATAATGAGAGAGAAGAAAATGACATGATAAAAGCATTCACATTCACAATCACGCCTCAGAAAATCAAGTACCTTGGAATCAGCTTAACTAAGGTGATAAAGCACTTGCACAAAGAAAACTACAAAACGTTACTTCAAGAAATAAAAGAGGACATGAGGAAATGGAAAGATATCCCCTTATCATGGATTGGGAGAATTAACGTTGTCAAAATAGCAATACTTCCCAAAGCATTGTACAGATTCAATGCGATCCCTATAAGGATACCCATGACATTCTTCAAAGAAATGGAGCAATCACTCCTGAAATTCATATGGAACAATAAGCCCCTGCGAATAGCTAAAGCAATTCTTGGGGAAAAGAAGATGGGAGGCATCACCCTCTCCAACCTCAAACTCTACTACAAAGCAGTCATAATTAAAACAGCATGGTACTGGAACAAAGGCAGAGCTTCAAACCAATGGAACGAGGTTGAATGTCCTGAAACACACCCTCAAATATTCTTTGATAAGGGAGCAAGAGGTGTGAAGTGGAGCAAGGAAGGCCTCTTCAACAAACGGTGCTGGCAAAACTGGACAACCACATGCAAAAAATGGGCTCAGATCTCTACCTAATGCCATGTACAAAAGTCAGATCAAAGTGGATTAAAGATCTCAACATCAGACTAGAATCCATAAGGTACATGGAAGACAAGGTTGGCAAAACCCTCCACGACATTGAAGCTAAAGGTATCTTCAAAGATGACATGCCACTGACCAAGCAAGTCAAAACAGAGATAAACAAATGGGACTATCTTAAACTAAAAGGCTTCTGCACCTTAAAAGAAACAGTGACCAAAATACAAAGAGTCTACAGAATGGGAAAAAATATTCACCCAGTACCCATCTGATAAGGGGTTGATATCAAGGTTATAAGGCACTGGTTGAACTCTACAAGAAGAAAACATCCAACTTCATCAGAAAATGAGGAGTGGAAATGAACATAAATTTTCTCAAAAAAATCGAGTGGCTAAAAGACACATGAGAAAGTGCTCTTTGTAACTAATCTTCAGGGAGATGCAGATTAAACAACAATGAGATATCATTTCACACCACAGAGACTGGCCCACATCCAAAAGAACAAAAGCAACTGGTGTTGGCATGGATGTGGCGAGAAAGGGACTGCTGATGGGAATGCCGACTGGTTCAGCCCTTTTGGAAAACAAATGGACGATTCTCAAAAAATTAGAACTTGAGCTCCCATTTGACCCAGCAATACTACTCCTGGGAATATATCCCAGAGAGGCAAAAAGGTATAGTAGAAATGACATCTGCATTTGTTTGTTCATTGCAGCACTGTTTAACAATAGCCAAAATCTGGAAAAAACTGGAGTGCCCCAAAACAGATGACTGGTTAAAGAAACTTTGGTACATCTACACAATGGAATACTATGCAGTTATTAGAAAAGATGAAATTTACATATAAGTGGATCAACATGGAAAGTACCATGTTAATTGAAATGAGTCAGAAAGAGAAAGACAGACATAGAAAGATCGCACTCATCTGTGGAATATAAAATAACAGAGTGGGAGACTTACACCCAAGAGTAGTAGAGATAAGGACCAGGAGGTTTGCCTCATGGATTGGAAACCAGCCTCACATGCTGGGGAAAAGGCAGCTGAGATAGAGAAGGGAACACCAAATAGAGAATGTTGGGAGAACCATTTGGGTTGAAGATGCATGCCGAAAGTAGACTATAGACTGAACATGAAGGCCACTCAAGACCTCTATTGCAATCTACAACACTTAAAAGGAGAGAGAACAAAAGGGAATGCCCTGCCATAGAGACAGGGTGGTGTGGTGGGAGGGATAGTGGAAATATTGGTAGAGGAGAATGGGCACTGGTGGAGGGATGGGTAAATGATCACTGTATGACTGAAATGCAAACATGGAAGTTTGGAAGTTTGTAACTGTACCTCATGGTGATTCACTAATAAAATATTTTTTAAAAGAGTATATATGCACATATTTGTGTGTATATATATATATATATGGGATAGATATATAGTACCGAGATTTAGGTGTTTGTCTTACATATGACTAATACTACATGTGACTACATGTGACTTACCGTGCTTCAGTCTGTGGTACCATATAGGGTACCCCAAGCACCACCTAAATGACCCCTGAGCTCAGAGCTAGAAGTAAACCTGGAGCACAGACTGGTTCTCACTCCCCCCAAAAAGAAGTTATATGAATAATCTGTACATAAAAATGTACTAAAATAGCTAATTGATTAGGGGAGATAAAAGTTAATACTTAATGTAATAAAACTAAGTTAGGTACAAAAAAAATAAGTTGAACAAAAGTATAAATTTATGTGAACTCTCAAACACAAAATGGAAGGACAGAGAACTCAGAAATTCTAGACTAGGTATCATGGCCTAGAAATTCTACTTTCTAGGAAATGCTATTTTTTATATAAAACAATGCATTCTCAGATTTTACCCCCAAATAACCTACCAAGCATACCTGACACTAATATTTTACTTAAGGAACTTGAGTACTTTTGTCAAAATTCAGAAATGTTTAAGATTTTTGCTTTTGCTTTTCATTATAAATAACTTTTCCCTCCAAAGAAAGGAATCCTGTAAATAAATATTGAACCCTTGTCACTGATGTGCATATTTGAGAAATTTAATGATACTTGAATTGATTGTGATATGAACTCAAATAATCAGATGAATTGATGAATGCAAAGAGGAATGGAAAATGGATTAAGGGAGAGGAAGATAATCAATCAGTCATGCACATGGGACAGCTATGTGCTATGGACAAAGCAAGAACAGAAAAATATGAATACTTAATCTAGTAATTGGTATGTGGATGCATATTGCAAAATTATTATCTTTATTTGCAGGGAGATTCGGGGCCATACCTGGCTGTTTTCTTACTCCAGGTCTGCACTCGGGACAACATAGGGTGCCAAGGACCCAACTCTGGTCAGGCCTGTGCAAGGCAAGTGCCCTACCCATGGTACTATCCCTCTGTCCTCCTGTATTTTTTTGTGAAATGATTGTATTTGAAACCATACCAATGGACCAGCTTGTGCAGGGAGAGAATACAAGAGAAATGTCTGAGTTTACCGACACCTTAAGAGTTGATGGAAGAGCAACCAGTTGAGACTGAGGAGAACCTTTTAGGAAATGTTTATGGTTCTCGAAAGTACTAATGACAAAGTATACCTAGAGAGGGGTGAGAAGACACCTTAGGACATTGAAGGACAGAAAGGAGAAGAGTTGGGGAAGTTTTCACTAGAAAGTACTCACTTAGGACAGTTTTTCTGAAAATAAGGGAGAGAAAAGAAAGGCAGAAGGGAAGCTGGGAAATGACGCCATGGCCTTGAACAGGTGCCTGCAATCTGAGGTCTGGGTTTAGTCCCCAGCATTGCATATGGTCCCCTGAGCACTGTTGAGGAAAACCCCTGAGCACTACTGGGTGTGGCTCCAAAATCAAAGACAAAGGCAGTAAAAGCAATCTGATAAACCAGAAGCTTGATGGCAATACACATTAGGAGTATTTCAAGCCAACTCTCTTTGACTCCAGGTTGGGAATTTGAAATGTGGCATTTCCAAATGCAAGACTTTTTGTATGCAGTCATGGACTTGATTTTCCCAGACAGAAACCAGTAGTCCTTCAGCTATATAGTTCATCAGAGCTTACTAAAATGCCAGAGCTCCTGATGCAACAGATGAGGTCAGTCTTGATCATTGAGAGCCAGCAAGGGAGCTGGGCAGAAGAGATGTCTATTCAATCATCCTAGAGGGGCTTTCAGGGTAAAAGGGATGAGTTACATTAGAAGTACTCCCCATCATATTGCCATCACACTGCTCTCATTTTCTTGGTAGACAGATCCCTCATTTTTTTTTTTTGGTTTTTGAGTCACACCCAGTGATGCACAGGGGTTACTCCTGGCTCATGTACTCAGGAATTACTCCTGGCAGTGCTCAGGGGACCATATGGGATGCTGGGAATCTAACCTGGGTCAGCTGCATGTCTGCCTTTCATGGGTACGGCCTGGGTTTAATCCCCAGCCATTCGAAACCGAACAAATACAATAAAAAAAAGCAAGTCAGTTACAAGTGAATAAATCACATATCTTTAAAATAGTTTCTGATTTGCTTTGTGAGTCCAAAGATAAAACTCAGGAACTCACATGTGCAAGGTGAGCCCTCTACCCAAAGCCACCTCTGTGGTCTTAAGAATATGCTTTTTTAAGAGGAATGATGTTGTAACAACATCACCACAAGAGTTCCTAGTCTCGTGGGATTCCTAAGGACCCCACAGGCTCTCCTCAAAACTAGTGATAGTTTCTGTTCCTTTCAAATTTATCACTTCCACAAGTCTGTCACATATAGACAACACAATCTAACACACTTACACATGCACACACACACACACACATTAATTAGGAATCATTCTTCTCAAACCCACAACCAGATTCAGATTGTAGGTTTTACGGCAATGAATTAAGGCTGCCTATATATGGTGTGAGAAGAAATTCCTTTTAACTCTCCCTCCTTCATTTCAAACATGCATATGGCAGGAATCTGGGAGCTACCTCTGGGGCCACCAAGTTAGGGAAACAGCCTAAATGAGACACTTTATGCTGTCCCTCTCTTCCCACCTCCTGAGCCGTGCAAGAGAAGATTTGGGCAGTCCCTCTGTCCACAGAAGAACATATCAGTAATGAATAAGGATCAGGGATGAATTAGGAGAATGCAGAACATAGAATGACCTGTGTGACAGGGACAGATTTGGGAATGGGGAAGCTAACCTTGCAGATGACAGATTATAATGCACAGAGGTGTTTTCACACATTTGTAGAAAGTTGAAATATGGAAAGCTAGATACAAGGCAGAGACAGGGCCAAACCGAAAGGCTTTCAACTCAAACTGAACTAAAGGAAAGACAAAATGGCCCAATTTCAGACTAAAATAGGAGAAACACGATCACCAAACTATGAGGCCACTAGGGTTCAACCAATTTCTCTGCCAAACTTGGTTCAGTTTTTTTATAAAAAAAAAGAAAAGAAACACTTAAAAGGTGAGAGGGGAAGGCTAATTCATAAAATCAAAAGACTATTTAATGCCATCTGTGAATTAGTGGGGGGAAAAACAATAAAGCCGAGACAACTCAGGGGTTGTGATATTCATCAGCAAGTATTCAAAGGCTTGTCATGTGAAAGATGAAATGTGTATGTGTGTGGGGGGCGGAGGGTGGATGTTATAGGAAATAACTTTGAAATACAAGAAAGGATTTGCTAGAAAGTTCAACAGCTTGGTGTAAGAGCCATAGCTTGCTTAGGTTTGAGGCTCAGTTCTTTAGCCCTTGTGCAACCTTAGGCTAAGGATGGAGAAATGAGAGTCGGTGGTGGTGTATTTACTCAAAGGAGCTGCCTGAGCAGAGATCTCGTAGGAAGCCATGCAGAGAGTGAGATATGGTCAGAGGGCAATACATGGATTGATGTTGTATAGCTAAGGGGCTGTATTCTCCATGAGGGTGGAAAAAAAGAATCAGGAGGACCAGGCTTTCAGAACAACTGAAGGTGCTGTTCACCACAGAGTCTGTTTCTCCTTGCAATAGCACATCATAAATTCATCTCGGCACTAAATGAAAGTCCTTTTTGTTTCACAAAAGTACTAAGGCATGGTCACAAAGTTACTTCTGCAATTTAATATCTTTGAAATCTTTCTTAGATGGTATGTGTTTTATGCTGTATAATGGTATGATAGTTGAGAAATAGTGAACATTTAAAGCATGGTAAGATCTAAGAATTGTCATTCTTTCACTCAATATCTATTGAGTATTGAATAAGTTAATACATACTAACTTATGTTTGAATCTCTGAAAGACACTGGGAAATATTTAGATGAAAATCAGTAAAGCAACCCTTTCTGCCATCATATTGGTCAGACACAACAAAGATTAAGTATAAGGAACCTCCGAGAAAGGCTGAGTAAGAATCCGCAGTTGTACAGTTCTTGATAGCAGCAACTACAGTGGACAAATACAGTACAGAGGAGAGATAAGAGTAAAATGAGAAAAACAAAGGGAGGGAAACCCAAAATAAGACAAAAAATAATAAAAAGCTCTCAGCAATATACAGCCAGACTTAAGGTTGTGGCAGTATGCTAAGTTAAAGGAACGAAGGTCACTGTACTTTTGAAAAGTAAAGTAACAGGCCAAGAAAGAGCAATTCCTCAGGGAAGGAGCAGAGAAATGACTGCTCCGGAAGCAAGATATTCTGCAAGATAAAATTCCTTATGCTAAAATAAAATGTGAAAAATAAAAATCTACCTGACTATAATTATAGCTCTCCAAGGACTAAATTCATAGACTAAACTCAAATGGGGTAAGGTCTATAAACAGATGGTACCAAAGATAGATTATTGAAAATCTTCACGCAAATTACATAGCATCCTTTAGAAGCTGAATGAAAAACTGCAGCTAAAGATAAATTTCACAAAGATTAAGAAACAAAAGAGTCTTAAAGAGAAGAGTTGAAACAAAAGAAATTTAGGTAAGACAAAAATTTTCCTTGCAGTCATTTTTAGTAATTGGTTGATGGAGCATAAAATCTTCCAGGAAGTTATTATGGAACTGAAGACATGTAAGTGTTTAGCTCTCGAAAGCCAGATGGTGTTCATGGGGGTCCCACGAGAACTCCAACGTGGTGCTGGTCAGAACATGAAATACAACTGGAATGCTATGTTCCTACCAAAATCCTGAGCTCTACTAGGAGTTTTTTTCTTCAATAAAGGTTTGAGAATTGGGTCCCATCATCTATTAGTACAGAGGAATTATTTCTGGAAATTAGAAAGATGCTCTGGTCTCAGGAGATACCAGATATTTAAAAACTCATTCTAAATTCACTCCTCCTAAATAGTGAATTCTAAAAACACTTGCTTCAAAGACTAATTGAATCAATATGCAGTTATAATCCTGATATATTCTGAAGCAAAAAAAAATAAAATCAATATTCAATTTACATTCTTTCTTGGGAACAACAACAAAGTGGAGAGAAAATAACTAGTCCAACATTAGATTTATATTTCTCTATTTTTTTAAACTGTTTTTTTCATGAATATGTATTCTTCCTAGATTCAGGAAAGATGATTGAAAAAAACAGTTATGAAGAGCCAGGTACAGTGGAAGTCATTGAGGTCGCTCTGGACTCCAAATCGAGATTGTAGGATGCATGGTCCAAAACAAAGCATGAAATGGAATGCCCTAGCATTTTTTTTGGGAGGGAATAGAGAAACACATTGGAGACTTGTTTGTTTCCTTTTCTTTCTTTTTTTTTTGGTTTTGGCCCATACCCAATGGTTCTCAGGGATATTCTGACTCTGTGTTTGGGGGTTAGTCTGGCAGTCAAGGTTAACATACCACTGGCCCTTTGGTGGGTTTATTTTTAGCTCTTAATAAAATCTGAACCCCTCCACTCATATTTGGGTGGGTAGGGAACTGGGCACACTGGTGATGCTTAGAGTTTAATTCTGGCTGTGTGCTCAGGGGTGGCTTGTCATCGAGCTCAGGAGACCATCTGTGGTGCCAGGGTTGACGCATGTCAGTAAGTCTCCTAAGTACTGTTTCATCCTTCCCTCCAACCACTCTACCTGCATTTTAACCTATCAAAGCTAAAAGGGCAAATGAATACTATATAAAATTAAGAACTAGAAAGAATAGTAAAAATGTAAACTAACATTTCACTTTGTAAGTACTAAAGTATAAAATACCATAGGACTATTGTGTGTGTCTAGAGCACACTTGGCTATGTTCAAGGCTTACTCCTGGCTCTGCACTCAGGGATCACTCCTTCTGGGGCTTGGATGACCATATGGGGTACTGGAGATCGAACCCCAATTTGCCACATGCAAGGCAAGTGCCTTACCTACTGTACTATCTTTTCTGCCCCAGAGAAATTTACTTTTTGTAATCATTAATCATATTTATTTCAGGTATAAATATTTTTATTAGTTGCTGTTATAATTAGCCAACCCTATAAAAAAGCAATAGTTGGTTACCTACAAAAGAGATTACATTCATTTCCATTGTCCAACATATATCCATTGGTTACTGCACTGTGGGTTAAGTGGCGAACTAATTTCAGAATTATCAGATATGAGATATAATGAAGCAAGACAACCGGTGAGGGGAATCAACTATTTGACCAGTTTGAGAAAAATCTTTATTTCTCTTGAAATATTTTTATTTTAGAGGAATTTCTGTCCTCAGTTGAAAAGACCAGTGTGTTTCCAAGGAAACTGAAAGCTCTGTGTAAAATAACCTCTATTAAGCATGAGATAACATCTGTCTCCAGGTCAAAGAGCTGATATACTGTCTTGCAGGACACTGGTTCCTTTTTGTTCCCATCGGATTAAGATAAAGTCAGACACTTGGCTTCAAGTGACTGTCTGCGCCAGTCTTATGCCCCAAAGTTTACCAAGGCCCAACGTTAATCAGTGGGCTAGAAGGCAGAAGCTCTTCCTATGTAATAATGATACTTCATTTTTAACTGATCGTTGACATCCTCTGAAGAGCTATTAGCACATTGAGAACTCCTAACTGTTAACCTTGGGTGGGAAAATAAATAATTATGATTAGTGTCATTACTAGGGTCAAGAGCAACCATCTTCTTGGGCTTACACTCAGTGCATAGATTTTCTGCTAATGTTCTGATACTGTACAAGTTTTAGATTTAGTGTACATATTTAAATTTTGCAGAAGTTTTTTCTATTTAAAAAACCCACAATCCTGTGACAGTTTTAATAGAATTAAAATGCCTAAGCAGCCCTATCAATGTAACTTTCCTTTGCCTACCTGACTTCTGAAAAACACCCATTGTCTTTGTAGTGTCAAGTACTAGCCTTGAGCTGGAAGTGAGATTGAAGGTCAAATAAGAGAACAAATCTTAAATAAATCATATTTATTTCCTTTGGCACCACAAATTTTCTGTCACATTCACCTCTATCAAAAATCAGCCCATCTTCACAGTTTGCTTTTTACCGGAAGTGAAAATTAGAGTTTGCAAATTGTAAATATGGGGGGGAAAGATAATTTAGCACATTGTTTTATCGCTGTCAGCCCAGTGGTTTCCATAACAGAATCCCACATAATTCATGAATGTCATTACTGACTTGCGATGTTTATAGAGGAGAGGAGAGGAGAGGAGAGGAGAGCGAGTCGCCTCCACCAAAGGTCAGAGAGGGAAACCGAATAACCCCGGATGGGCAGAGGCACTGTGGGATTAAATTCTGCAAAAGATCAAATGTTAGGACAGGCCAGAGCAAGAGGCAAGATGCTCACTTAGAAATTGGTCATATTACTGTGTCTTTTTTTCCCCCTTTTTTCTCCCTCTGCTTCCCCCCATGATGCCAAGGTTGATAACTGCTCTTTCAGATCACAGCCTAAATACTTTGCTTCAGTGCCGTTATTCAAGCTGGAGGAAGGTTGTCGGCCTGGTTTGGTAATGCAGGAAGGCACATTTGTTTATTCCTTTGCACTTAAGGACAGAAAAAGACCAGGGGAGTTGACTCTGGGTTTCAACATCTGTCAGTATCCCTGCAGAAATCTTCAGCAGCTGAAGTCAATCCATTTCTGGAAAGTTCTAGGCAGCCGTACTGGTGCTCCCAACCAGCATCGCCTCCCATGTGCGTGACCGGGCATATTTCAGTACTCTCTGCCAGGCGGCGTTAGTAATGCGAGCAATATGCAGCTCACTTTACTTGCTGACTGGCTTAAAAAGAGAAAATTAAATACATTTCTCATAAGGATATTTTGTGGAATTTTTCCACATCATTAAATAAAATGTAGCCCTGGTTTAAAGACATTTCCTGAGAGAAAACATTTCTTAACCTAAACTAACTGAACTATGTGAAACGGTCTGCCTGCATGCACCATAATATTTTTTTCCTGATTACATGTAATGGGCGCCTACCATTCTGCAGGCTTGCCCATATCATTGAATTGTTTCATGGCCATGGGGGAAAAAATTGACTGCAAAGTTTTTGAAAGTGGTTCTCGTTCTCAGTGGTTATTTCATTTTCTCCTCTGAGCTAGAAAAGACATGATGGCCTCAAAGATGACATGTCTGAAATAATTAAGAAAAATAACGATGTGCTTTCTTCAGCTAGGCACATCCTCCTTCACAACCACAGAGATAACAAGCTCTAATGCTCCAGTCAGGGAGATCAGCCAAACCTGACTGAAGGTAAGTAGTTCTCTTACAAATCAGCAGAAGCCCTCTCATTGTTTTCAGATGCATAGTCTCGCCTTCTGCATTTCTGTAAGTTACTTAGGGCCATTCTGAGTGTGGTTTTGAAAGGAATGCTTAATTTCTGGGGAAGTGACCCGCCACACCTAACTACCAAAATTCATTGTTACTGTATAGGGGGTACGGTGCTGTATAAGATTTAATCCTCATCTTGGCTTTCTACTAGCTTGTCCACATGAGTTGTTTTGTTTTTAACGGATTAATCTGGCCCTTTTGACTCTGCCATAAATTTTCTAATAGAAAGAAAGAGTAGGGCACTTGCTTTGCACATGACCTACCCAGATTCACTCTCAGGCATCCCATATGGTCCCCCAACACCACATAGACTGAGCCCTGAATGCAGAGCCAGGAGTAACCCATGAGCATTGCCAGATATGGCCCAAAAGCAAAACATAAAATAAAAAGGAGAGAGAAAGAGAGAGAGATTTTGCAAGCAGATACTCCACTCTTTCTGTTTAATCCCAGGAGCCCTCTAGTCAATGTGAAAGTCAACATCAGACAGAGTGCTAATGCTTTTTAATTTTGTTTTGTTTCCTCTGTACAGTTGTTCAAGTGGAATAAAGAACAAAGTGGTAAGCTCAGTGCAGTGAGGGTGGGAGGCATCTGTTTTACAAGGTGGTGTGTGTCGGGGTGGGGGGAGAACCGCTGAACACATCTCTGTAGGAAAATTAAGGAGAGCTAAGGTTTCCATGATTGTGTTGCCTTGTCCCATCAAGACAACAAAATCCATAAATGTGCCTGCCTCTCACAGCAGAATCCACGTCGTTGTATTACGCATTGAGCTATTTCTGCACTGGGGGTGTGCGGGGAGGACAGGGATGGCGGGTGTCTGAAAAGCCCTCGACGATAGAAACCAAGTTGGCTCTGAGCATCTGAGTGACCTGGTCCCCACATGGCAATGTTGACAGACAAGAATGAGTGTGTGTGCGCAGACACACACAGGGGGCGCACACTAGGGACAAGGGTGCTGTGTCTAAAGAGAAACATAGACCAATTTTCTCTTTGGGATGCTGGATCAAGTTCCCGGTCTCTTAACTAGGTTAAGGCTCTGTCCCTGCTTTAAGCATTGCCTTGTGGCAAAGACTAACCTCCTGCTCCATTCCTATTCCCTGAAAAAATAAAACCTTCAAGAAGAAAGAATGTCCTATTGTTGGAGCAGAATTATTCCTCTTGCTTCTCAAAGAGGAGGTATTTTTGGCATCTGGGAAGAGATTGTGTCCAGAGGGGCTTCTTAGTTTTACAGCTGGGTCCACTCAAACCAGTCCAACAAGCCAGCATTACATAGAGGAGCCCAGCCAAACATAGGCACTTCAATCACGCTCAATTCACTGGGGTTCTGGTAAATGAAATAAAATCCCAAAGCTTGGCTTTTTATTTTTCTTAGGGCAAAGTCCATTTAGAATTGATATAATCGCTTGCTATGGTTACATATGCCACATTTATTTTTAAATAGCTCTACATCCCAAGGGCTTCTGATTTCCATCCACAAGGCAGGTAAGAAAGCTGCAGGAAAATAATTTTCAATACAGTCTGCATTTTAGCAGGCTCGAGAAAAGCTCATCTGGGAAGGCTCACCTAAGCTAGTAAGACGCAGGACAGTTGGGTAAATGTGCCTTGACTTTTGTGCCCAGCAAGAGACCGTTCACTCAAGGACGGAGCCTGGGGATAAAACCTATGCCTTTATATGTTGGTCGAGCCGAGAGTTCTGCCATGGGTTTGCAAATGCCCGGAGGAAGAGGCTCTTCTTCCCTGCTTTGTGTAAATGTGTCTTCCACTTATAACCCCAGTACAGGCAAGGCTGTGTTCGCCAGTCACTGGACCACCAGTCATTGCATGGGTTGTTCCTGACTAAACAGGCCTTTGTTTACTCTCTGCTCAGTAGTCAGGTGGACATGTTGGAAGATGATTTTCTGCTGGGGGATGGATCAGATGCCAGGCAAGGCTCGGCTGTTGCCACCAGTCTGACTTGTCAGCACCCTTGGGATGAACTACAAACACTCATGATTTGCTCTGCTTCCTACTTAACTAGTACTATGTGCTTCTCAGGCATTTGACCATGTTTGCCTCCTGGTGCTTTACTGAGGCACTTATCCTCCCCTGTGATCAGGAGTCAGGGGCTGGAGTGAGAGCATAGCGGGTAAGGCATTTGCCTTGCACGCGGCCAACCCGGGTTCGATTCCCAGCATCCCATAGAGTCCCCCTAGCACCGCCATGAGTAATTCCTGAGTGAAAAGCCAGTAGTAACCCCTGCGCATCGCCAGGTGTGACCCAAAAAAGGGAGAAAAAAACCATCAGGAATCAGACCCGACTCCTCTTTAAAAGCCAAGAGCTGAATCCTGCTTACTCAGTAAATGTTTCCTTAAATACTAAACCGCAAGCTGGGGACTGTAGACCAGGCTCAGTTGAGGCCCTAAGTCTTTCATCCATCCTTACACTTGCAAAGGGGTAAATCCACCTGTTAACATGTGCATGTCTCTTAGGAGCAACCAATATGCAGAGCAGTGTTGCTGCAGCCCTTTTGGCTCTGGGGTGCCCTAGTCCTTCCTTGCTTTTTGGGCGATTGGGTGGAGATGGCATATAGTTTCATTGAACTGGAGTTCACTGGAGTAAGTGATCCAATAATCTCCTTTACATTTCATGACTCCAGCTTGGGCTGTAGTGGGGAGCTCGTTGGTGCTGTTTGCTTTTTTCCTGTATCAGTGCTAGATGACTTTTACATGTGTAACACACTCTCCAGGGTGCTGTCAGGGTGATTCTTGCTGTAACTAGACTGTGAGATGGTTTCTGTAGCCTGGAAAACTCTCCTCTTAGAAAAAAGTAGCAAACAAATACTTAGCAAGCTTCAGAAGCACTGACTGATAACAAATGTCTTGTGACGTCTCACACCTGATCACGTCTCACTCGTGTGGTATGAGCAGGCGGCTAAGAAGGGCTCCTGCTCATTCCGAGTAGGTAAAGAAAAAGCCAAAGTGAGAGCAGAGGATTGTGTTTATACAGCAACCCAGGAAGAAAGGAGCCCTGATAAGACCTCCAAGTTAATAATTTTAGGTCAGGGTAAATACTAGGTTTACTGACTTCAATTCAACTTCCCGCACATGTACTTATGGTTGAATCCAACCCTGCAACATGGGAGAAATTGGCAGCCTCCTTTTCTTGTGATTGGGGTGGTAAAGAATATGCTATTAGACTCACTTCTAGCATTTAGGTAAAGAAAAGCTGGCATCTCTCAGAGATCCCCGAAGGCAAAGAAGACCCACAGATTTTCTCCATCCCTTTCCTGGAACTTAAGTTAGGATAGGAGTCTTAGTCATTTATACCAAGAAACAGGTGGATGGCCTGGTTACATGTTGTGAGAGATGATGGGTCAGTAAGGGTGGGCATAAAGGAGGGGTCTGGAATGGGGAACTATCACAGGGAGTCCTGGGGCATTTGATGCTCACAGAGAAATAGAATCAGATGAGCTGTTGAGAAAGAAGATTGGGGTAGGAGTGAGGCCCACGGGGTTTAGGAATCAGTAAGTTTCTTTTTTTCTTTTCTTTTCAGGTCACACCAGCAATGCACAAGGGTCTGCACTCAGGAATTACTTCTGGGGGACCATATGGGATGCTGGGAATTGAACCCGGGTAAGCCATGTGTAAGGCAAACACCCTATCCGCTGTGCTATAGCTCCAGCCCCAGGAATCAGTAAGTTTATTGTCTCAATGGGATCTGTGAGTGTGGTACTGATGCTGAGTTTCCCCAGTGCTGCTCCAGCTTATTTACAACATGGCAGGCGAGTAGATGCAGAAGAAGCCAGTGTTCACTAGGGGGACAAACGCAAAGCCAGATTCTCGTCCCTAATGCAGAACATGAATTTGGTCCTGCAGGTCAATCTGATTTCCAGGATCTTTATGATCATTATTTGTGCTTATGTGTGTGTGTGGTGCCAGGATAGAATCTACTCCCTCACATTTGCCATGGAATCCATCCAAGCTTCAGGGGGCTTGATAGGCCCACTTGTGTTTGACTGAGAGTCATGGATTCTTAGAGTACAGTGTTGACCACTTGGTATTTCTAGGAAGTCGATAGTGAGTGGACAGGCACAGTGAATGACCAGAACGTTCTTTCCTTTTTTGTAAACTGTATTATTTACAAGTTGACCTGAGCCAATTAGAAACATGAATCAAGAGCTAGTAATTCTTTCTCTGACTAGGTTCTGATGTCTAAAATTTTAATGTAGACTAATGATTTTAACCATTCTATCTTCAAATATTCTTGCTTCCTGTCAGCAGGATTTTTTTATTTAATTTTTTAATTTTTATAAAGTAGTTCACAATACTTGATCACACTTAATATTTGAACACCAATCGCATCACCATTATACCTTCCCACCACCATATTTCAGATGTTTCCATCCTGAACCCCAATTCCTTCCCCAGAGCAGAACCAAAATAATATATTTTGTATTGTTTGTTATGAAAAACTGCTGAAAATACTCCAAAACAGTTTCCTTAGAGTAAAGAATGTGAAGATTGTTGCATTTCACCCAGGAGCTGTTAAGCCTTTCTATAAGGGATCACTAACAAGTTGTTAAAGGTCCAGTATTGCTTGCATCACTGTATAACTGTATCACTCTATGACTGTCATCATTTACTAGAGTGGGCACCAGTAACATCTCAATTACACTCAACCCTGAGATTTTAGCAGCCTCTCCTTACTCGTCTTTCCCAACGATTGGAGGCTCTGAAGATTAGAGAATGAGACTTATCGTTACTGTTTTTGGCATATCGAATACGCCACAGGTAGCTTGCCAGGCTCTACCGTGTGGGCGGGATACTCTCAGTAGCTTGCTGGGCTCTCTGAGAGGTATGTATATGTCTGTTACTGTATTTGGGATATGAATATGCCACAGGGAGCTTACCAGGCTCTCCCGAGCGGGAAAAAGACTCTTGGTAGCTTGTCAGGTTCTCCAAGATGGAGAACTAGGCTATTAGCTTCCAGAAGCTTGGTTTATAGTCTCTGGATGTTGGCCATTGATGGGATTACATGGTGCAGGGGCAAGGGGGGGCCCTCGGGGAGAAGGGGGGGTAGTTTGTGGGTGTGGCTGCCAAGCTACTGGAAAATGGGGGATCTGGGTGGAAGAGGCCCAGTTCTGATCCGAGCAGCCCCGGGTCCCCACACCTGGGTTCCTCTGTTGGTTCCTTCATACGTGAGGCTCATCCAAACATGTGGAGCGGGGCCTCGAGCATGACTTTGGCTGGGTTCTGGAGGTCTTCAACTGTTGAGGCTCTACTCAGGGCGGGGAGGAAAATGCAACCCGTCCCCTCCAAGGGGACCCAGTGAAGACAGCCAGGCGTGGGGGCATATATGTGTATATGTGTGTGTGTGTATGTTGTGTATGGCAGAGCCTGGCAAGCTACTGAGGCGTATTTGATATGCCAAAAAGTAACAAGTCTCAAAATGGTGACGTTACTGGTGCCCACTGGAGCAAATCAATGAGCAACAGGATGACAGTGTGTATGTGTGTGTATACATATATATACATACATACATATATATCTCTGTAAAAAAAGATATTTCCCTCTAAGATTGGTTGCCTCCTATTTAAACCCCATCAAATGTGGTGGGTATACTCATGGCATATGGGTGGTGTGAGGTATGATTTTCGCACATGGCAAATGTGGTTGCTCGGTCCAGGAGCAGGTTCACTCATGGGTGAGGCTCGGCCAAGCGTTTGGAGAGCAGCCATGAGCATAATAGCAGTTGAGTTCTGGAGGTTTTCAGCTGCTGGGGCTGGGTCCCTTGGGGTGGGGAGGGCTCTCACTCACCACCTCTGGGGCACCCTGGATAAAACATGCTATTCCAGTGGTTGGAGAAGACAGGTAAAGAATCTCAGTGAACCGCAAAACTGTGTCAAGAAAGTTTACTTTCCTTGGTCATAGAATGAGCAAAGGAGCAAGCTTGTTCTGTCCCAATCTTTGTCTCCGTAGCTCCTTGGGCCTCTCTTGTCAGAGAGAGACACCTTTTCTGCCAGAGCTTGCACACTGGAATGCTCCTTGATTTTGAAAAAGGGTGGAGAATCTGAGTCGTGCTTTCACCCCCTTGTTTAAAATGTAACCACCGTGTTTCTGGACTCTTTCAATAGACTCAGAGAGAAGTCCTGTGGGAGATACCTGTGGTAGGTACCTGTGGTAGTTCCCTGTGGTCGATAAAACCAGGCCACCCTTATGCCTCTGTGGGAGTGAAGGCGAGCCAAATGACTTGCAGGCGGCTTCAAAGGCAGCAAAAGTAATTGTAATGGTTTGAGTTATTTTTTTTAATTTGCAAAAAGGGAGAATAAAATGTTAATAGTTGCAGCTATAGAAAATATGCCTGAGAGAATGGCCTTTATTAGGATCTTCTAAGTAAAGGCTGAGAAAAAAGATGAAGCCAGGGAGAAAACCTTGAGGTACGGAGTGCCCTGGGCGCAGGATACTACTGCTACTTTGGGGAGACATTTTCCTGTAAAGTCATTTCAAAATCCTTCCTTAAATAGGTAAGAATCATTTTCATGTCTCCTAAATGGGCTATCCCTGCTTCATCTCCAGACAAGAATGTAAAAGATGTTTATAAAGATCCAAGCCTCTGTTTAGGGATGTCTAAATACATCGGGTAATTAGCTTACGTTGATTCAGTGCAGTGCTTTTTCTTGGTAAAATAAATAAATCTGTAACTGGGTCTGAAACAGTGGTCCCTGTGAGGTCTCTATCCATTCATATCAGAACGAGTGGTCTCAATGGCTAGTCTTAGGATTGGGTGTGCACACTAAAAAAGAAATTTCAGGTCTTGTTGTCCTGTTACTAAATAATGTTTAATATCTATTACTAATAGTCAGCAGGGGGAACTTATGAATAAGAGACCGTTCTTATTCTCAGGAGAGTGCTGATGCAATTAGAGTCATTATAAAATGGAGCTGGGCAACCTTTTTTGGAGAAATTATTTATAGGAGCTGGGCCAAATCTCCACATCTCGAGAAAACAGCAAGAACAGGAATAACCTGGTCTGAAGGATAGATAAAATTGACTTTCACTAACTTTACCTCCCTTACACTCTATCTGACCACTTTACCTCATAGTTGCTTCATTCCACCATTTTTTCATCCTCTTATTTCTCTCCATAAAACCTTTTTTTGGTTCTTTCCTGATCATGTTTTAGGTTTCTCCATAAATTTCTGTCCCCTTAATTATAATTTTCTTCTATGTCTAAATAAATGCATTTCAACTTGCCAGCAACGCTAGCAATGATTTTATTAAAGGTCAGCAAAACCAAGATATAGACATGTTCCCTGTAAAACTGCCCATATCTTGGCAATATTCTTATCATATCATCTTAGCTCCTCACTTTATTGTGAGAAATACAAGTCACATGATAGAAGCAATAAAGAGAGGAGCAGAGTTCACCTTCCATACCAATGAATAAATTGTATTTAACTCCTTTTGTCATTTTTATGTATGCGTCTTCCCTGAAACTCAGAAGGGAAGGAGTGAATTACTATTTCATCGGAATGCATCACAGGCTACTATATATCAGATAGAGTCTCTCCCCCCTTTGTCCCCATTTCCTGGTGATTCCTAGTAGCATTGTCTGCAAAAGAGCTGACTTCATATCAGAGCTAGAGGTATGAAAGGGAGTTTGGACTTTATTTTTCCATTATAAAGTGAGAGATATATTTAATTATTTGACTTGAATATTGAATTTCAACAGTCTCATTATACCAACAACTGCTATCCCTTTTTTTTTTTTTTTTTGCTTTTTGGGTCACACCTGGCGATGCACAGGGGTTACTCTCGCTCAGGGGACCATATGGGATGCTGGGAATCTAACCTGGGTCAGCCACGTGCAAGGCAAATGCCCTACCCGCTGTGCTATAGCTCCAGCCCCAACAACTGCTGTCTTTTTTTTTTTTAATTTATTTATTTTTAATTAGAGAATCACCGTGAGGGTACAGTTACAGATTTATACACTTTTGTGCTTATACTTCCCTCATACAAAGTTTGGGAACCCATCCCTTCACCAGTGCCCATTCTCCACCACCCGTAAACCCAGTGTCCCTCCCACCCTCCCCAATCCCATCTCCCCCCCACCCCACCCTGCCACTGTGGCAAGGCATTCCCTTCTGTTTTCTCTCTCTAATTAGCTGTTGTGGTTTGCAATAAAGGTGTTGAGTGGCCGCTGTGCTCAGTCTCTAGCCCTCATTCAGCCCGCAACTCCCTTCCCCCACATGGCCTTCGACTACAATGTAGTTGGTGATCGCTTCTCTGAGTTGACCTTTCCCCGGAACGTGAGGCCAGCCTCGAAGCCATGGAGTCAACCTCCTGGTACTTATTTCTACAATTCTTGGGTGTTAGTCTCCCTCTCTGTTATTCTATATACCATAGATGAGTGCAATCTTTCTATGTCTGTCTCTCTCTTTCTGACTCATTTCACTCAGCATGAAACTTTTCATGCCCATCCACTTGACTACAAAATTCTTGACCTCCTTTTTTCTAACAGCTGCATAGTATTCCATTGTATAGATGTACCAAAGTTTCCTCAACCAGTCATCCGTTTTGGGGCATTCGGGTTTTTTCCAGATTCTGGCTATTGTAAACAGTGCTGCGATGAACATACATGTGCAGATGTTGTTTCGATTGTACTTTTTTGCCTCTCTGGGATATATTCCCAGCAGTGGTATTGCTGGGTCAAATGGGAATTCAATATCTAATTTTTTGAGAGTCGTCCAAATTGTTTTCCAGAAGGGCTGAACCAGTCGGCATTCCCACCAGCAGTGAAGAAGGGTCCCTTTCTCCCCACATCCTCTCCAACAGCGACAACTGCTGTCTTTTTAAGTGAAAAAATTTAGGATGTTATTTTAAACCTTGGCTAATTTAAGGGCTAGGACATTCTCCCATTAAAAATCCCTAACCCAAAGATAATAGACAAGATATATTTAAAAGAAAAAATTGATTTGTATCCAACCACTTAGAGATAGTCATAACCAACATTGTAAACTTTCTTTTCAGATTTTTATATGCACAGAAAATGTCATTTTTGTCAAATTGGGATTTGCTATATACATAGTATTCTGTTTTATTTAAAGTTCATTCCATTTTCCGATGTCATAATATAAAGTTTTTAAAATCACAGTAGTTTTTAATGTAAATGAAAATTACACCTTTTTATGGGGGAGAGAGGCCAAGAAAAATTATGTCATGTCAAGGATCTCTCCCACTGTAGATCTGTTTTACTCTGCGGGGTTAAGTAAACATTTGCTTATAAACAGTTGCTTATTGATATCAGTATTTAGTGCTTAGGTGCTCTCTCTATGTATATCTTTTTGTTTTTAACTTTATTTTTCAAATCACTGTGGGATAGACCCTTACAAAGCCATTCATGATTAGATTTCAGTCATACAATATACAACACCCATCCCTCCAACAGTGTACATTTCCCAACACCAGTGTCCCCAGGTTCCCTCCATCACCCCCCACTCCCACCGATCCCATGCCTGCCTCTATGGTAGGCACTTTTCTTCTCTCTCTCTCACTCTCTCTCTCTCACTCTCTCTCTCTCTCTCTCTCTCCTTTTGGGCATCGTGGTTTGCAATATAGATACCAAAAGATTATCAGGAGTCTTTCTTACCTACTTTTAACACTCAGATCTTGTCCAGCATGATCATTCCCAGGTATTATTGTCATACAGGTCTCAGCTCTATCTTACTTACCCTCAGTCCCACACACACTTGTGACTAGATTCAACCATTAACCAGTCTTCCTAAACCCTGTTTTCCCTGGCCATGGATATTAGTCTTCTACAATATAATTTCTTATATACCACAAGTAAGTTTAGTCATTCTATATCTAGCCCTCTCCTTCTGACTCATTTCAGTAAGCATGATACCTTCCATGTCCATCCATTTATAGGCAAATTTCATGACTTCATTTTTCCTAGTATTCCATTGTATAGATGTGCCATAGTTTCTTTATCCATTCTTCTGTTCTTAGGCACTCAGGTTGTTTCCAGATTCTGGCTATGGTGAATAGTGCTGCACTGAACATAGGAGAGCAGATGGTGTTTCTGCTGTGTGTTTTTGGGTCACCAGAGTATATTCCCAGAAGTCATATGGAAGCTCAATTTCCAGTTTTTTGAGAAACGTCCATATTATTTTCTAAAAAGGCTGGACCAGTCGGCATTCCCACCAACAATGAATGAGAGTCCCTTCTCCCCACATCCGTGCCAGCAACTGGTTGTTCTTGTTCTTTGGGTGTGTGCCAGTATCTGTAGTGTCTCTCTTTCCTTTGTTCATTCATTCATTCGTTCATTCCTTCCTTTCTTCCATCCTTCCTTCCTTCCTTCCTTCCTTCCTTCCTTCCTTCCTTCCTTCCTTCCTTCCTTCCTTCTTTCTTTTCTTTCTTTCTCAAATTAAGAATCCTAATATCGAAACCAGAGTCAACAACACTGATTAAGTTTATGAGATCCAACTTTCAACACCCAAACTTAGTAATATGCCTGACAAGGTGGTAGACTGGTGTAGGGGACAGGGAGGGAGGACACTTGGGAATATAGTAAAGGGAAATTGATACTAGTGTGATAGGAATGGTGCTTGAACATTGTACAACTAAAACACAGCTATGAATAAGTTTGCACTCACAGTGCTTTTATAAAGTAATTTTTTTTTAAAAAAAAAGAATCCTAAATTTTCTGTGAGTGTGCCCAGTTTTTGAGCATTGGTGATTTATTAAACAAGCCCAACAGCACAGGATCAATAAACTTGCTTACAAGCTGCCTTAGAGCCTGATGTTAATTTTCTTTCATTAAGGCCCCTAGTCATGGGCAAACATTTTCCCAACTTTGACCTGCAAGTCCCAGCTTCTATAAGCTCAGGAACAGACTTGCTGCTCCCCTCTTCCCGCGGAGCCCAGGCCTAGCTTTCAGAGGACTGGCACAGTTGCTGACATAACATCACAGCACCAGTTTAAGCATATCCAGGACAAAAGATGTGTAGGGGTATGAAACAAGGATAGAATGAAGGCAAGTTAGATAAGTCAGAGGCAAAAAGTGACATTTTGATTTTCTAATTCTCCTGTGACCCTATAAGGGGGTATAGGATGGTACCTTTGACCATACCACCCATCCTGTGCCTTCTGGATATCTTGTCTTACTGCTAATGCTGAGGTCAGAGAAGAATCTGAATATAGTCTTTTTTAAAAAATCAACTCATTGGGACTGGGAGAGAGGATGGGCAGTTGCTTTGCATGTTCCAACCCTAGTTCATTCCCCAAGTCATATATGGTTCCCCCAGTGTCTGCCAGAAGTGATCCCTGAACAAAGTACCAGAATTAAGTCCTAAGCATCACTGTGTGTGGTCCAAAAGCCAATAAAGAAAAATTTACTTATGGGTGGAGAGAAAGTATCAGGGTTAAACACTTGCCTTGCATGAGATAGACCCCAGTTCAGTCCCCAGCACCCCATGGTGTCCAAGCACTACTGGTTGTGTATTCTCATCCTGAAAATTTGTGAATGTGACCTAAAATCTGCCTCTATTCTAAAATATTCTCTCTATAATCCAGCCGAACTCTTATTTGTTATATATATGCCTCTGACTGTGCTCAAGTGAGTTTACTGTCATCTGGGAGTTAAAAAAGAAACAAGTGAGGTTGATGGTGATGTAGCTTGGTGCTAGAGCATTTGCCCTGCAAGTGGATTTGGATTCTTGACACTCTGGGGAGTAGGCAGGCAGTGGCGGGCGGGGTGGGGGTGGGGGGCTCGGGCAGGGAAGAAAGAAGAATGTCAATTCAATTTTATACCAGTAATTAAAGAAAATGCCTTCAAGAAGCTTTAAAGTAGCAAGTGTTTAAAACAGCAAATTTTTGATGTTTCCCACAAAAGAAAATTAAAAGTATGGTTTGTGGAAAAGATAAAAAGTTGCTAAAAAGAGCCAACAAATCAGCTTGCAATCTCACATTTTATAAAAATGATGACCACTTGGCATGGCAGAGGTGCCAGAAAGAGCAAAGAAATATGGTAGAGACCTCTGGTTCTAAGTTTATTGGTGAAGCAGACATTAGTTTACTCAAAAGGGCATATAATTGATGTCTTTATTAACCTCCTATCTAAAGGGGGCCTTCTTATTTGAATACTGAAATATGGAATCAAAAAAATCTATCAATCTATTTCTTCTGGTTATTTGCATTTCAGATTTGTGAGATCTTTTAAAATATTCATGTTCTTTGACTTGGTAATCCTACTTGCAGGAATTTACTTCAAGGGAAGAATTCTAAACAATAGCAAAAAAGGCAAGTTAGCATTCAATAATAGTAGAATGGTTAAGTAAACCACAGTTTACAGTCTCAGTGATATGTTATACAACCATTGCAATGATTATAAAAATTGTATAATAGCATAGAAATGCTTATGCTAAAATGTTGTCAGAGACAAAATGTAAAATTCTAAAGGAGCATGATTATATATTACAAGTCAACCAACTAGCAAGCAAATATCCTTTGCATAGGAAAGTTAAGATTAGAGGGAAATTTATTGAAAAGTTAATGTTTCAATGAAAAGTCAAAAGAGTTTACATCTCTCTTTCTTAATTTTTCTGCCTTTTCTTAAATTTGCATATATTATGTTGACAGTAGAAAAAAAGAATGTAAACTTTTAAAATGAGGCTTAGCCCCAATGTTTTGTAAAAGGACAGCATACCTGGAAATAAAGCAATCTCTTTAATAAAGTGAATTGTGGGTTGTCAGAAACATGACTTTCTAAAGAAAATGGTTCATTCACCAGCTCAGAGCACTGCTTCTGAGGAGTCAAAGTAAAAGCCTTTCCTGTAATAACTCTGCCAACAGTATGCCCAGAGTCAAGAGTTTAATCAACCATTTTCAGAACTGTTTACAACCCAAAGTAAAAGATCTTCTTATTTTTATAATATCAGCTAAATCTTGCCCAAGTCAGAAAATTAAACTTACTAGATGCCAGCCATAGTACGAGAGCCGGGATTTCCATGGAAGCAGATTGGGAAGTTGAATGAATGCAATGTGAAGTGGAATTTCCTTTCATTTTGCACCCCCTCCCTCATAAATCTCTGTCTTTCCGCTTCATGAAGAGATTCTTTGTTCTGACACTCTGAGCAGGAAGTATGGCGAGAAGTGATCAGCTTTCCTAACACCTCTTGTGATTTTTGAATATGCACGTGTTTGAGTACATCAAACACATCTGCTTCGAGACAATCCATGTTAAACATTCCCAACATGTGTGATTCATACACCACGCCAGCGCCTCTGCTCCCCCCTTCCGTATGGAGCAACAGCTTCCAAGTAAACCCAACATAGTTTTCCCAGCCTGATTTAGAAGATGAAGGAAAACAAAGTTGCCGCCGGAGGACTGGGCAAAGCTACTATGCAGCATCCGAATAACCATCCGGAGTGAAATAAAACCAAGCCAGCAAGTGAGAAGAGAGATGGGAAAGGGAGAGGCCCGGAGGAGAGCAGAGAAATTGAGGCTGGAAGTTCCATTGTTTGGTTTTTCAATGGCTCTGCAGAGATTCCCGTACTCTATTATCACTTCCAAACAGCCCATTGAGTAGGAAGGGACACAACAGCTTGAGTTTTGTTGCTGTGGTGGTTGCTACCTTTAAAGGGGATGTTTTATTATTCTCATAATAGTTTTTTGGTTTGTAATGACAAAAAAAGACACACAAAATAAAAAAGACACACACACAAACAGAGAAAAACCAGAAGCATTACTATTGATGCTTTCCTATTTTGTTTTCTTGAAAATGTTTGTGACTCAGGTTGCTATGAACAAAAGCTGATTTTTTCTTTGATTATTATCACTTTTCCTTTATGTGTTCAGGTAAAATATTTCAGGTTTTTCCCTTGTTATTTTTACTAATTTGCCTGGTTTATCGTTGAAGGGATTCACTGGCACTTAACATTCCAGAAGCTTCAGAATTTGGTTCTGAAAGTAATGTGGGAGAGATTACCCTGTTTTGGTTCTTTTAGTGTCTGTATTTGAGGCTGTAAAATTGAGAATAATCATATAGAGTTAAATTGAATAGAACTCCTCAAAAAGGTAAACATCATTTAAAGAAAACCATATTTCTTTACACTCCGCCCAGCACCACTCCAGGCCATGAGGGCTGCACGTCCAACCACTAAAGGCTGATTCACAAATTCACCAAGTCCTTCCCTTTCTAGTTCTCAATTCACAAAGAGATCTGACCTTTACCCTGTGGTCTCCTAATTCCCTTCAAATGTCAGGGGGCAATTACCACAGAACACACTCAAATGTCTCCACTGGCCTTTCCTCCAAGCGTCTTCTGGCCTCCCAGCTTCTCTCTTCAGTCATATCCTTTGGGATTCAGACTTTTACTCTCATCTTTCAACTTCCTCTTCTTCTCCCACAGATTCCTCTGATAAGAAATTTCAAGTGCAATCGTTCACCAATTTGAAAAAAAATTGAGAGTTTCCAGTGAGCTCAAACTTGGGCTTAGTGGGAGGTATCAAGATAGTTCATAAAGGCAAGTAGATTGGCATCCTGTGGTTAACATGAACCCAGTGTAAGGTTTTCCTCAATCAATTATAGCTCAAGTTTAAAAATAAAGCAAAACTAGGATGGCACAGTGGCCATATGCTATGTTAAGAACATTGAATATTATTTGTCCTGATCTGAAAAATTCCCTGGCCTCCAAGAATCCTCTTTTTTCTTGTAGACCTCTGTTTCTAGGAGGAATTTTACTATCCATGACTCTAGCAGCCATCCCAAATCTTTAGTCTCAGCTTTATCAAGGGTCTACTGACAACCACCTCAAAAACTTGGACACTTCCTTTTATAGTGATGTTATACAGATCATCTCTTTGTGATTGTCCTAATGAAAATGGAATTTCAGCACAAGCGCGCACGCGACACACATACACATGCACGCACGCAGCACACACACATACACTCGCACACACACACGCACAAAGCACACACGCCACATTCTTCTATTGTTTTCAAACCCGAATGCTTTCCCTTGCCTTTGATCTCCAACATGCCTCTTAGAGTAAAGATCTACATTGTTTTAGGAGGGTTTCAGTGAATGGGTCATTTCCTCGCCTTACTTCTGCATTATGAACACACTCATGATAACAATTAATGAGAGAAAGGGTTTTTATGATAGCGTCCTGCATCCGGTTTTCAGCTCTTAAATTCTCCCTATATGCACGCAGATCCTATTACCTCTGGGAGAGCTCTTATTAATCTCAGTGTCAAAGCTGTTTCAACAAATCTACTGTAATAATGAAAAGTCATCTTATCACACTTTGCTCTCAGTAAATTTACCATTCTTTGATAAGGTTGCAAACAACGGGGAGGTAATTGATCTGTAATTAGTGTGGTGAGTGCTGAAGAGAGCGTGTGCTGGGGTTTCATCATTTATCTGCCCAGCACAGCGCATCCTGCGCCCAAACACTAAATTATTTAGCATTCCTTTCAAATACAAATGGTCTCAATGGGTTCTCCATTATTTTAAGAACTTTCTGAAGAGGAGGTTAACATTTAAATTTCTGATTATCTGTCACCAGTGCTGAGCTTAAAGGAGTTGGGAGTGGAAGGGGATCATTTTTCACACATGACTTGCCTGCTGAAGCCAGCTTGTGCTATGAATGGAGGACAGGAGCGCTTTGATCTGAACCAAACTTGCACAATTTATCTTTCAAATGCACTGAAGCTTTTGATAAATGTCAATTTGACAATTAAATTCTTCAAGGGCCACAATATATCACCATCACTGTGTCTATTTTTGAGGTTCGGTCAGCCATGACACCTTTCAGCAGAATGCCGGAGAAGTCAGAGGGGAAATGATAACTCTCAGACCTTCCTTTCTACATATGGCATTTTTTTCACCTCTTGCTAAGTAAAAGAGCCGATCATTTCCTTCAACATGACACAACTCTGGTGGCTGTTTAAGGCTGGCCTTACAACCCAAATGCTTTGTGTTTAAGATCTGGTCTTGATCACGTCTGATTGTTCAGAGAAGAAATAAACAAATCCTAGCCTGGTATCTGTCCTTTTTGACACTGTATTGCTATATTAATACATAATATGCTAATACTGTAATATAATAATCTATTGCTCAGGGTTAATATGTATAGACATATATATTTGTCCTCAGTGGTATTTTCTTTTGTGTTTGTAAGGGATGACGGAGTTGGGCAGGAGGCACACCTAGAAAGACAAAGTTATGACTGGTTTTATGTAAGATGCAGCTTATCCTCTGATTACAAGATCATTAAGTCAAAGACTGTAGACCCTAGATGCACGAGGGTCTGAGGTGAAGCATCACCTTCAAGGCCATTTGGATCTTTCAGGGTCTGAAAACTTCAAAGTTATTTCATGCCTAAGCTTGGATCTTACGCTGGGTCTTTGAGATCTGAAAGAACCATCAGATCATGAAGGATTGGTACCTGTCTTCTCAAGGTTTACATTCAAAAGCACTTCTTTTCTGGGGCTCTCTTTGCTCCATGAAAACTCACCCCTCGCTAGAAGCATAACAATTGCAACGTGACATTTTGAAATGTTTCACATGAAAGATTATTTCAAGAACTCCATGGTTACGAAAGAGTTTCTGAAGAACTGACAAAGGAAGATGCTTTGGACACAACTACAGTGTCTGTGATTGTCTTTTAAAACATCATCAGAGCTGGTTTTCTCCAGTTAGCCAGGCCCAATATCCAGACTTCTGGCATCGAAGCGATTCTATCTTTGGACACAATTGACATTTCAGTACAATGGTGAAGGAGGCTGAGACTTCCGGGCCAGACAGCTGGCCTGCTGAAAATGCAGACAGGAGTCGCTGCTCAGATGTCTGCGTGCCATCTTGCCTCAAGGACTAGAACCACTGCAATCCTGCCTAGCGCTAAGAAAAAGTGGGAAAGGACCAAACTGACTGTCTAGCAGGCATCTCACTGTTTCTAACAGAGATTAATTTCTTGGATGGGTTCTCATGCAGTGTTGTCAATCAAACCCGCCCAAAATTGTAATGCGACTCCATCCTCCATAGAGCCAGAGTCAAGAGTGCTCAGAGTTAGCGCTGAAGGAAAGGAGGAGACTTTCCTGACCTTCAGATTGTTTACAGGCTCCATCTCTTTGCAAAGAACTGAGAATAACAATTATTTTGTAGTTGGGGCAACCAGAGGATGTTTGCTGAGTGCCTAAGGTGATTTCACAGTGGCAAAACCTAGCTTAAGAACAGGAAAAAAATAGTCATTTTGTCCACTGCCATTTTAAAGTACACTTGTTTGTCAATAGCCAGCGTCTCTGAAAGAAATTTTCTAAAAGAGTTTCTATTTTCTGATGTCAACCATATAATATGTCTCTCCCTCCCTTCCCCCTGCTCTTGTGTGTGTGTGTGTGTGTGTGTGTGTGTGTGTGTGTGTTTGGGCCATTCCTGGCTGTGCCCAGGGCTTACTCCTGGCTCAGAGAACCATATGTGGTGCCAAGGATAAAACCAGAACTGGTCACATACAAGGCAAGTGTCCAAATTCCAGAACTATCTCTTTGGCTCCAATAAAGTTTATTTTTAAGAGATTAGCAAATTTATTTGAATTATATTTCTGATACATTAAAAATTTAAGATCTCCTTTTCTATGTAAACTGTTTACTACACTGTCATGAAATGACACAGTCACACTAACCATAGGCAAATCAAATTGAGGAATTAAATCATTATTAGGAATCTAGTCATTTACTCCTAAATAGCACTGGGAGAGTAGGTCTTGCTTCACGATGTTGCCAGAACGTCATACTTCTGCTCTCTCCGATGCTAGAGGTGGGGGCTGTGGATGGAGTCAAACATTGGCCTGTAGAGCATATCTAAATAACTTACATTTATACATTTTGTCCATAAATTATAAAAGTCACAAATTTAAACTAGCTTTTTGTTTTGGGGCCATAGCCGGTGGTACTCAGGACTCTATGCTCAGGGACCATATGTGATTCTGGGGATCAAAACTGGGTTCACACAGCGTATAAACTGTACTACCTCTCCGGCCCCAGGATTTCAACAAAACATTTACTTTTCAACCTTATAAACGTGTGCAATAACAAAATTGAGTAAGATGTAAAATTGCCTAAGTTTTATGACTGGAAGTCGGCCAAAGGGAAAATATGAAATAATTCATTTATTGTTCCATTTGGATATTTTATTGATGTACTTCTAATATTTAGAGAAATAATACAGAAATTAGATAACTTAAAATTGCATGTTTAGCCACAAATTTTTCCTTGTCTTCTTTTTAGTGAAATTTTGTTACCTTATTTAAAAAAAATTTAGTGAGAAGTGAGTTTACCACAGACTGAAGATGTGGGGTGACTGGGAAGGGCACTGGGATAATGGCAGAGGGAAGTGGTCATTCTGGTGGAAGGTGATTTGGGATATTATATGCATAAAACCCTACTCCACAGTATTCTAAATCATGATGCTTTGGAAAACGAACAATTTTAGATGATGGGGCTGTGGAGATCATTCAAAGGCCTAGTGTGAAAGTTTTGCATGCAACCGGTTTGCATTTGTTCCCCACTGCCACCTGGTCCCCAAGCAGTAATGTAAGAATGTCCAAGTATGAAGCCAGGAATAGCCGCTAAATTCTCTAGGTTGTGCTCTAAATATCAAAAGTAAAATAAGATAGTTTTCCTGTGAATTCCATATAACATAAAACTGGCTAGTTTTAAGGTAAATCAATCAACATTAACAATATATTCACAACATTGTGGAACCGTAATTACTATTTAGCGGTCACCATGATGATAGACCAACTAAACTAATTTTATCTATAAGGTCTATATCTTTCCTTAATTTTGGCCCACTTGCTCTATAATGGGCTAAGAAAAATAAAATAAAATATTCTACTTCTAATGCTTTTATTATTTCTTTACATATCTTTGTGCTTTTGATGGGCTTTTCTCTCATGCCTAGTGATCTTAGTCCAATTTTCATGAGCTCATTGGCAATTTTCATGTCTTCTTTGGAGAAATATCTATTCAAACCCCTTGTCAATTAAAAATTCTATTGTTTCAATATAGTAATTTTAATGTATTCTATAAACTCTTGTACTATTTCAAATCTTTTACCATTCTGTGGACTAAATATTCACTTTACTGAATGGCATCCTTCAAAGCACAATTGTATTTAATTTTTTTTTTTTTGCTTTTTGGGTCACACCTGGCATTGCACAGGGGTTACTCCTGGCCCATGCACTCAGGAATTATTCCTGGCGGTGCTCAGGGGACCATATGGGATGCTGGGAATCGAACCCGGGTTGGCCGTGTGCAAGGCAAATGCCCTACCCGCTGTGCTATTGCTCCAGCCCCAACAATTGTATTTAATTTTAATAAATTCCAAAATATCAAGTTCATCTAATTTTTTCTTTTGCTGTTTGTGCATTCATGTCATGTCTAAGAAAGCACTAGCTAATGTAAAGCCTTGATGATTTAGTTCAATATTTCCTTCTTCATTTTGTAGTTTTGGTCTCTCACATTTAGGCTTATGACCCATTTTAAGTTAATTTTGTACACAGCATGACTTAGGATTCCACTTAGTTATTTTACATTTGGATATTCAAATGTCTCAGAATCACTTGTCCAAATGGCAATTCTTTCCCCTCTCTTTCCCCCCCACCCCAGCACCCTTGTTCAAAAGAACTTGGTGGTCAAAGTAGGAGTTTCTTTGGGACATGCTTGGTAATAAAGCTAGGGTCCCACTTGAAAGCAGGCTCTCAGTCCCTGGAGGCATATCCTCCATCA
The DNA here is from genome assembly GCF_027595985.1 of Sorex araneus. Taxonomy (NCBI): domain Eukaryota; kingdom Metazoa; phylum Chordata; class Mammalia; order Eulipotyphla; family Soricidae; genus Sorex; species Sorex araneus. Next base: position 179,803,518 of record NC_073302.1, on the reverse strand, counting down.
TGTTTCTTTTCTCTTGGGCAATAGTCACTCTACAAGTTAAAGGTGATACTTCCCCGATCATAAGAGATGACAAGCATCTTTTCATATGCACATAGGCTATCTGGATGTCTTGTTTGGAGAAGTGTTTGTCACTTCTAGTCATACTGTTTGGGTTTTGATTGTTCAGTGATGTAAACAAAGGTTGTTTTCTCTTTTTTTTATTTGTTTGTTTTTACTTGGGGGCCATTCCAGTTGGTGCACAGGGTTTATTCCTTTGTGCTCAAGAATCACACTTGACTATGCTCAGGGATTCAGTGCCAGGGACTAAATCAGGGTGACTACATGCAAGACACATGCAAGGCCTTATTGTACTCTCTCTGGACCACATTGCACATTTTTTGTTTATTTTCTTTTTGCTTCAATTTTTGTTGGTTTTGTTGTTGTTGTTGTTGTTCTTTAAAAGCTATACCTGCTGGTACTCAAGGGAGATTGGTACTGAAGATTGATTGAACTTGGGCTTCCTGCATCAAAGAGGGCTCTGATCAGTTGAGTGAGAGTACATCTGGTAGGGTACATGCCTTGCATGCAGCAGACCTAGGTTTTATCCCTACCATCCCATATGGTTGCCTGCTCCCACCATACCCTCCTCTGCACCCCCCCCTTACTCTCCCATACCCTGTGTCCAGCCCCGTTAGATGTAATCCCTAAGAATAGAGCCAAGAAATAAGCACTAAGCACAGTTAGCTGGGTATGACCCAAAAAGAAACGAACAATAACAAAGTATTAATTCTCCATAGTTTTTTATTTTAATTTATATATTGAGAATTTGGTAACTTTCACCAATGGTAGTTATTTATTGGTTGATGACTTTTATTTTGGAATTTAAAAAATTGTTAATTTAATTTCTGTATCTGATACAGTTCTTTTCAAATCTTGTATTTCTTCTGAGATAGTTTTCATAGCTTGTGCGTCTTTTAGGAATTTTTCCACACCGCCTAGATTAGCAAGTTTTTTGGCATAAAATTGTTTATAGTATTCCCTTACAGTGCTTTGTTTTTTTTTAAAGTCAGGAAAGTAGTCTTTCATTTCAACTTTAGTAATTTGAGAATTTCACTCTTTTTTGGTTCATTATTGCTGCAGATTGCCAATTTTTCTGATAATTTATTGAACCAATTTGTGACTCAATTGGCATTTTCATCATTTTCCCACTCTATTCCATTTATTTTACCTAGTTTTTATTTTTGTTCTTTCTGCTAACTTTGGGTTTAATTTTCTCCTTTTTATCTAATTTCTGAAAGTGAAAAGTTAGAGAGTTAATTTGAGATTTGTATTTGTTTGCTTCGGGCAACACCAGTAGAGCTCAGATATGACTCTTGGCTCTGCACTCCAGAGATCAACCCTGCAGGGCTCTGGGCAGCATATGGAAAGTCGGGAATCAAATGCATATAGGCCATGTACAAGGCAAACACCATACTATACCCACTGTACTATTCCCCCAGCCCTTTACTTGGGATCTTTTTGTTTGCTTTTAATATAGACAGAGTTGTAAACTGCCATCTAAGCACTGCTGTAGCTTTATTCCAAAAGTTTGAAGGCACTACTGTGCCTTCAATTTTTTTATCCTTTCAAAGGATTTTCTAATTTACTTTGTAAATTTTTTGCTCTCTTTATTAAAGATGTTGTTTAAATTACGCATATTTGAAAAACTTCTAAATATCCTTGGTGTGAATTTCTACTCTAATTCCATTGTGGTCAGATAATATATTTCATCTGACTTCAATTCTTTACAGTCTACATATAAGTCTATCCTAGAGTCTACTTAGAATGGAGTCCAAATACTCTAACCACTTACTGATTTGTTTGTACAGTTCAGTTGCTTTTGTTTTTGCTTCTGGCTTGAGTGATAAACCCAGGTCTTTTACACGTGAAGGACTTTATGGAACGTAACACTGAGCTATGGCTCCAGCTTCAGCCCTGCTTACTCACGCTAGTATTTAGTGTGAACCTGCAGTCTCTACTTGTTGAAATTTTGATTCTTCCTCTTAGAATTGTTTGCTTCATTTGTTTTGGCACCATACTGTTATGTGCTTATCTGTTTATAATACATAACCCAGCTCTGCTCAGGCTATGCTCTGCACTCAGGAATCTCTCCTGGTGGTCCCAGGGGCCCTTAAGGGATGCCAGGGATGGAAACTGGTCAGCTGCATGCAAAGCAAGTACTCTATCCACAATACCATCTAGCCTAGTAATACAAAGATTTTAAATCTATTTCCTCTGATAATAGTATATAGCTACTCAAACTCTTCTTTGCTTCCTTTTGGTATGGTATACATTTTCTAACCTTTTACCTTCAATTTTTTAAAATTCAAAGTCAGCCTGGGACTCTGCACCAGGCTGTTTTCACTCAGGGCACCCCAGAGGGGGTGGGTGAGAACCCTCCCCACCCCAAGGGACCCAGCCCTGGCAGCCGACCTCCACTACTCAACCACCACCATACTCCAGGCCGCTTTCCAGACACATTATAAGATAAGACACTTCCTACCCATTTTCCATATTTACCACACCATATTTGATGGAGTTCAGACAGTAGGCAACAAATCATAGTTTTATATATATATATATATATATATATATATATATATATATATATATGGACTTGAGCGATAGCACAGCAGGTAGGGCATTTGCCTTGCACACGGCCGACCAGAGTTCAATTCCTCTGTCCCTCTCAGAAAACCCAACAAGCTACCGAGAGTATCCCACCTGCATGGCAGAGCCTGGCAAACTACCCGTGGCATATTCAATATGCCCAAAGCAGTAACAAGTCTCACAATGGAGACTAGTGGCCGCTTGAGCAAATCGATGAACAATGGGACGACAGTGCTACAGTGTAGTGCTACACACACACACACACACACACACACACACACACACACACACACACACCTCGGAGAGCCTGGCAAGCTTCTGAGAGTATTCCACCCGCCAGGGCAGAGCCTAGCAAGCTACCTGTGGTGTATTTGATATGCCAAAAACAGTAACGGTAGGTTTCATTCCCCTGACCCTGAAAGAGCCTCCGATCGTTGGGAAAGACGAGTAAGAAGAGGCTGCTAAAATCTCAGGGCTGGGAGGAATAGAGATGTTACTGGTGCCCGCTCAAGTAAATTTACGAACAACGGGATGACAGTGATACAGTGAAAGTCAGCCATTTTTGTTTACTTAAATAAATGCTACTCTGGTTGTTGCAGGCCTTTGATTAATTTCCAGAGTTCTGAAAAAGTTGGTTTTGACAATTTTGCCAGTTTCTTGTTGCTTTCATGGAGAAGCAGATTCTTGGACATCCTTAACCTGCCATTTTTGAAGTGTTTTTTCTATTCCCTGAATTTCACATGTTAAAAACTTTTGTCTATAGTCTTTACACTTACTGGAAATAAAAGTTTGGCTGAATATAAAATCATTGGCTCGCACTTTCTTTCTTTAAATATCTCAAAGTGTTAAGGTGTTGAAAGCTGCTTTGGAGATATTTGAATCCAGCCTAATCTCCCCACGTAGGTGACGTGCTGCCTTGGCTTTGCTGTGTAAATGGTTCTTTGTACGATGCATATCTGTTACAGCAAATCTTTTGACCACGTTGGCTTCGTTTCCTTTGGCATGCGGCATGATCATACAATTTATAGAGTTAATTCACTTTTCATAACGGTAAAAAGTCATGGAATTTTATCTATAGATACTTATTTTTCCATTGACTTGATCTTTAGAATTTAGAATGGGAGGTTGGTCTTGTCAGTGACTAGAATGCGTGATGTCGCGAGCAAAGCAGGTCCTACCCTGGGCAGGCATCGGGTATATGCTCCAATTCTATCTTTTTTTTTAAAGTACAGTTATATGTATTCTGGGGTTCCTTTGTCTGTCTTCTGTACCTGTGACTATTCTTTCCAAATTTGCTTTCATTCATTTTTTTAACTCTTGAAATGTCTATTTAATTTTTTCTCGTATTTTGTTTCTTGAGAATGGCCATAGCCAGCAATATTCAGGGGTTACCTCTGATTCTGCACTCAGGATCATTTCTGGCAGTGCTCAAGGAACCATATCGGATGCCTGGACTTGAATTCAGAGAGGCAGCATGCAAAACATGCACTCTACCTGATCTACTGTCTCTCCAGCCCCTCTATTTTATTTTGTTGTGTGGGGGTAGTACGGGCTCTGCTGAGAGGCACAGCAAGTGTGAATGAGACCATATCGTACCAGGCTTGAGGTGGGTTCCTCTACGCAGAGATGCATCCATCCAGCCTTTCAAGTTCTCTCTGACCACTCTTCTCATTCTTTCCTTAATTTTGCCATGTCATGCCTCATATCTGCCACTGACATATCTCTTGCTATGGTTTTTGTCTTTCTTTATTGTTATTGCACTGGAGGCATTTTTATTTTCTTTTAAAGTGATGAAAATATATTTTATGCACATCGTCATAATTTCAATGACAATATTTTTGTGTGTGTTTTATTTGTTTTTAGTGGTTTGATATTGTTGCCTTAAAAATATCATAGGCTCGGTGGGTTCAGCAATGCATTTCTCACAGTTTGGAGGCTGAAAGTTCAGTATCTAAGCATTGGTTTCTCATAAACCGTTCCTTCATATGCAGGAAGAGAGTGCCTTCTATGGGCAATGGAAGCTTCACATTGGTACCATCTGGACTCGCGAAGTCTCTTATATTGCTTTGTTTTCTGTCTATTAATTTTAAAAAACAGTAACCAAAAATATGAGTTTTCAGTACGTTTTCTGTGTAGTTCTAGGGAATTACTGAATTTTTAAGTTGGTTTAGAATATCCTCTCAGACTTGAAATAGGAGTCAAGTTGGGAACAGTCTTCTTGAAGCAGTGCTCTAGATCTTGTAGTTCAGTTCACTGAGAATGCTCATAAGTATTGGAACCTTTGGATTTTGCTCTTGAGTTGTTCTTTACATATTCTGAATGCAAGCATTTTGCCACCAAGATAAAAGAAACATTTTTTTCTACGAGTGTAGTTTGCATATTTACTTAAATCTGTGTTTGTTTATATGTCTTTTCATAAGCAGAAATTTTAATGCTGAAGAATTCTAGGTCATTATTTTTCTTTTATTAGTGCCTCCTGTGGCTAATCCTTACCCTCGTGTCATAATGGCATTCTGTCATGTTTTCTCTGGAAGCTTTATGTACCTTAAATGTACTTTAGGATTTGTTCATTATACCTGTATTCTTTATTCTCATTGAAAATGATGCTTATAAAAATTTCTATATTTGCTTTCACTTTATTGTGGAAGAGAGAAAAGACAGTGCTGATTTACATAGCTATGTTCATGTTAAGAGTCTACAGAAATATAATTTGAATTTAGAAAACCAATCCTAATATCTCATTAATTTTGTATCTTTGCCATCTGCCCCATGACCAAAAGACATGCAGCTATGGCTTATTTAAAAGTACTCTTTCTCAGGGAATTGTAAGGCTAGTCCCAGGTCCGAAGAATGTATGACAATGGAAGAGACACCCCACTCACTCCTTCTAGCAAAATAGGGAGACAGATGGGGAGATAGAGCCTAATGCACAGCATCTAACATTTCTAAACGGAGTTTGAGCACTAGAACTAATAAGGAGCAAGGAAATGGAGGATACGACACACTTCTTAATTCAGGCACATTCCTTTTCTTAAAACTTTGGAAACTGTGTTATATCTGAGGCCTGAGTCAGTCCCCACCCTGCATGACCCCTCAGCACATTGCTTAGGACTCCTGAGCACAGAGCAAGAAGTGGACTCCGAGCACCAGTTTGGTGTATCCCCAAACCAATGCCACTGCCCTCCCCAAACAAATTTGAAAACGTGTAATCTTTATTACTATCTAGGATACACTTCAAACTCCTTTCTCAGCCCAAACAACTTTTAGAAGTGCTGTTCCAATAAAAAGAACAAAATCTCTATACAGGAAAACATTTGATTGGGTTCCTGTACTGCAATCTCTGTACAATAATATAATCTATAAGAATATTTGTTACATATAGTCACAAGGATAAATATACTACAGGCTAGTCCGAGTTACCACTAATAAAATGCAAATGGTCTCATAATTTCAGTCTTGCAAGGGGTTGGATGATGTGTTAGGACAGTAGAAGGAATGTGTGTTATAAGTGCAAAGCTCTATTACCAGGTATCCAGACTAAGTCAGGAGGGTTACAGCACTCACACCATGGCAGGCGGCATTTCTACGAACAAGATATTGCACAGATTTTGCTGAAATATCAACAAAAGTGCCACTATACATGAATATAAATAAGAATACAAATTACCGGTAAAACATACACATGGTTTTCTTATTTATCATGTCCTGTCTAATAATCTAAACCAAGGACAAAATCAGTGCTGTTTAAAATAAAGTAATTCTCTAATTTTTTTTTATTTTGAACTTCATTGGTAAAGGTGACTAGTTTAAAAGATAGAGATGCTTTATGAGCGTTTTGGTCCCATTTGCAAGGCTTGCGGCATTTAATTCAAGTTTTTTTTATAAAACTGCTCTCATCTTCCTAATATGACAGCCTGAAAGTTGTTTAAATAGGATATTAGCCTGGAGCTTGCCCTTTTGTTATGACACCAGAGGTGTTTTGCATGGCCTCCCTATATTTAGAAAGGCAAGCTTAATTTTTGTCATTGGCGATAAGATAGTAATTTCCTTTCACAGACAGCTGCTGAAATCCCTATACCTGACAAAAGAATACTCACTGGTTCTTACTAATGCAAGTTCCTGGGGAAAAATGAAGCAGAACTCCTTGAAAAATAGAAAATGTTCTTTCCTTCTCTTTGTTTCCACAAAATGACAAGAGTATCAATGAGCTGACAAATGCACAGTGCCAATTTCATCAGGGGATTTCACTATTTCAGAAATACAGGTGCAGATTAATATTTCTTTGGATTTATATTTCGAGATGAAATTTTAACACAGCAATACCCTTGATATATAATAAAATATAAATAATATTCAGCCATATGTTTCATGCTGAAATTATCCTACCAATTCTCATCATTTATCATTCCATTCTAACTATAAAGATCTATAACTCTTAAACTTGAAGAGTTCCAACTCTTTCATTTACCTTGAGACTGCAATTGTAGTAGGATTAATAAATTCATTTCTTGCCTCAGTTCAGTGGCCATATACATTCTCTTTATGACATCTTTTCAGCCCCTTCCCTGATTTCAACAAAAAGGTTTTTAATTATTAACTATAAAAATAACTATGCATTATGTTCACATTCATTAATTGTATTATCAAAGGTTTACCTATTAAAGCCACCAAGGCATTTGTATTTTTAATAGAATAACAGCCAACAGTGTCTTCCTTCTAGATTCATTCTGTGTTTTCCTTCTAGATTCATTCCGTGATTTAAAATCTTGAAATAGCTTTTTCCAAAGCCCATTCCTTTAAGTATTAGAGTCCTGCAGGATAGGACAGGTCTTCACAGGCAAGGAATTGAATAAAGGAATGTCCTGAGGAAACTGTGACTGAAACAAAGAAAAGCATTCACTTTTTATTTCTTGATTGCTTTCTGTCTTGCTTGCTCTCTTGCTTTTTAGCTTCCTTTCTTTTTTTAAGGGGGAGTTGTGGGGGGGGGTGAAACATGGTGGTGCTCAAGGCTTACTCCTGACTCTGCACTCATGTATTAGTCTTGACAGAACTCAGGGACTCTATGGGATGCAGGAGATGGAACCTGGGTGGGTCATGTGCAAGGCAAGAACCACACTGGTTGTGCTATCTCTCCAGTCCCAGGTTTTTATTTTTAACTACAGAATTCTTGGGACTTAGTTAATGCTATTGTGTATTGTCACTTTCTGGAAAGCCCAATAGGAACTCTAGACCCCATCTTTCTTTCTTTGTTTTGGGGTCACACCCAACTGTGTGTAGGGCTGCTCCTGGTTAGGTAGTGGAGTCAAGGAGCTGGAGTGGCTCTGAACCATGCCCTCGAGCCCTTTGGGTCACTTCCCCACCTGAAACCCTTAATCATTTCACTGGAGGCCATGAAATGATGCTTAGTTTCAAACTGAAGGGATCACACCTAGTGGTGTGCCCTGCCCTGAAACCATGTAGTCCTGACGATTGAACCAGAGCCTTGGACATCGAGGCATGGACTTCCATGCATGCTCTTTCTTCAGCCCATGTTTTCTTTTAGTACATGGATATATCTGGGGTCTGGGGGAAAAGATCAAATGGTAGATCTCATGTCTAGCATGTACAAAACCCTAAATACAATCCAGGGGATCTCATCTCCCCCAATTATACCCCATAGTTATGCTGGGTTTGGCTCTGATGGCCTTCAGCCACCGCTCACCAAGGCATCACTGTATGTGCCTGGCTAAGTTCTGCTGGCAGCAACCCCAGATGCCCCCCGCCACTACGCCAGCATTGCCAAGCATGTGTAGCCCAAAAAGAAAGAATAAAATGGGGGGCAGTTAGATAATACACCAGGTAAGGGGCTTGGACCAGCTGCATTCTGACGATCAGCACCACACAAAGTCCCTTGGACACCACCAGGAATGATTGTTGAGAGCCATCAGCAGTAACCCCAGAGAGACAGAGGAGAGAGAGAGAGAGAGAGAGAGAGAGAGAGAGAGAGAGAGAGAGAGAGAGAGAGAGAGAGAGAGAGAGAGAGAGAGAGAAAGTGCCTGCCATAGAGGTGGGCTGGGTGGGAGGTAGCTTGAAGGGGTGGGAGGGAAACTGGGAACACAGGTGCTGGGAAATTACACTGGTGGAGTGATGGGTGCTGGAACGTTGTATGACTGAAATGCAGTCATGAACAATTTTATGATACTCTCACGGTAATTCAATTAAAAAAATCAATACATTCAACACCAAAAAGAAAAAGAGAGAGAGAAGTAATTTCTGAGCACAGCCTAGTGTAACCCCCAGAAACCAAGAGGAGAAAATAAAAAAATGAGAGAAAATAGAGGTCCAACCAAATGATCTTTCAACTTTCCTTCCTGATGAGATATTTAAATCAATCAAGGAATAGCTAAGTCAATGACAAAACTATGCAGGAGAATATTGTACCACCACTAGAAATTATTTTTTAAAAGATTCATAAAGGTATGAGCACATCCTCATATTGCAACAATATTGAGTAAAAAATATGAAAGAGAATTTGTCAGTATTGCTAAAGATATTAAAGATTACTAAAACATTTGTATAAATTTACCAAAAGTAAATAATACCAAGGGGAAAATGGATTTATGGATTTGGCCTTGAAAATGGCTATGGATTTATGATGACATTTTCTTTGCATTTTTCTCTCAACTTGACTTTTTAAAGATTGGCACTCTTTGTATAATATGAAAACTGTTAAAACTTAACTTTTGTTTCCTTTTCCTATACATTGTTAGTGTCATTATTTCTTAACTATTTCTTAATAATCTTAATTTACTTTTAAATTTCTCTTTCCCTCCATTCAATTCTCTCTATTAGGGCTCAATTGCTTCTGTTTTGTTTGTTGTTTTGTAAAGAACATTGTCCCTTTTTTTAAAGAAACATTGTCCCTGGGCTGGAGCGATAGCACAGCAGGCAGGGTATTCGCCTTGCACGTGGAGGACCTGGGTTCAATTCCCAGCATTACATATGGTCCCCTGAGCACAAAGTCAACATAACAACATAACAACAAAGTCAATTAGTTAAAAAAGAGAGAGAGAGAGGAAGAAACCACTCTCCACACCTCGGGCTGAGCCTCACCCACGAGTGAATCTGCGAAAACCAAGGTATGCGGGATTTAGTGACTGAAAACTCTGGGCTCAACAGAACTGGCAACGGGGATCCTCCGCCAGTATCCCCCTGCTTCTGGCAACTCAGTGGTCATGCCTATAAGCCACCTCTGGCTGGCGCCAGATAATTTTGCCATCGCCAGTGATCTAGAGTCGAATTGTCCTCCTCTCCTGGAAGGGAGTATAACATGACACATGCCATAACCATGCTGCTAGACCCCGTACCAGGCTGATTTACTCAGGGTAACCCAGTGGAGGGCGGGTGAGGGAGGGAGGGTCCCTCCCCGCCCCAAGGGACCCAGTCTCAGCAGCCCAAAACCTCCAAAGCTTAATCGCCACCATACTCATGACCGCCTCCACAGGCTCAGCCTGACCCTCACCCAGAAGTGAATGTATTGAGTGCGGCCCTGTGACAACTCACACCTCACACCACCCATACTTCAAGAGGTAACGCACCATATTTGATGGGGTTTAAAGTAGGAGACAACCAACCTTAAAGGGAAATTTATATATATATATATATATGTATATATACATACATATTATATATGTATATATACACATACATATATGTGTGTGTGTATATATACATATATATGTATATAAGCATACAAGCCTCAACCTTTAACATGTTAGGTTGAGTGATCTTCTTATAGAAGAGTGGCTTAATGGCTCCTGGGTGAAATATAAAAATCTTCATACTCTTTCCTCTAAGGAAACTTTTGTGGAGCATTTTCAGTGTTTTTTCATAACAATACAATATAAATTATTTCAGTTCTGTTTGGGGGCAGGGGTTGGGGTTCAGGATGGAAACATCTGAAATATGGTGGTGGGAAGGTGTAATGGTGGTGGGATTGGTGTTCGAATATTAAATGTAATCAAATATTGTGAACTACTTTATAAAATAAAAAAGTAAAACTAATAAAAAAACCATAGATCCTACAAAATCTGAAATGCTTGTTGTATCATAAGACTGGGGCTGGGCAGGAAAGTGAGGCCCTCTTGGACTGTTATGAGTTCAAGCAGGAGCACCACTCCCTCGTCTAGTTGATGATGTGTTAGTCTGGGCCTCTGACGAGCAGAGGCGAGGAAAGAATCATATGTATAAGAGACTTCCAGGAACGCGGATGAAGAGCAGATGAGAGAGGAGGTGGAGGAGGAGGGGACAGGGGACTGATGCATTAAGCAGGGCCTAAGCCTACAAGAAGAGATGGAAGCCACATTAGAAGAGCCCCAGAGCAGTGCTGTGAACACAAACCTGACCGATGGAGAGCACCAGAGAGAGAGAGTAGAGATACCCCCAGGGAAGAATGACCTGGATCCAATACTGCTGCCTCAGCACAAACATCGTGGTGGGGGTGCTGGAGGCACTACTGCAGACTGACCATTGAACCATGCTTCACAGAAAGACATTTTCAAAGCGACTGCTGAGCCATTTCCTGCTCTGGCTAGCAGGGCGCAGATGACAATTTGCCTGTGTGATTTGAAGAGTTCAGTAAACACTGTAGTTATTTCCCCTCCAAAGCACCATCCTGTCTTTTTTGGCTTGGGAGAGATTGACCTCATTTTGGACCAACGCAATTGCCTATGAAGATAGGTCAGCCCCGTACCACAGTCATTTGCGCACAGACGATTCTGTCAGAATGAAAGCTAGAACTTTAATGGTGAGCAGCAGGTCTTTCTCCTTGGATGTGACAAGGAAGCTTTAACCCTTGTTGCTACTGGTAGTCTACATTAGTTAGACATGTCTCAGCTAAATGTAAATGAAACTCCTGATTAAAGTAGCTTGTTACTGTCACAGCACAAGAAGATCAGAGGTAAGAGTTGTGCACATTGCTTCAATGATTTTGCAACAACTTCCCTATGATTCATGGGGCCTTGTCATTGCAGGGGCTCCTTTCTCATGAATTCGGATGCAGCAGTGTGACTTAGAGAGGAACAGACCCTGCCGTTATTATTCACCACATGCCCTCCTTCCACGGGGATGAAAAATGCTCACAATTGGATCTGGCCAAAGCCAGGACTAAGTTGCACACTTACTCTTAAGCAGACCCAGGCTTGGCCTGTTCTTGAATCACAGATTTCTGCTCTACTCTGAACAAAGTGCAGTTCTTCCTTATGTGCAGATGCCCCTAAAATGGACAGCAGTTTCTAGACAGGCAGCAGACAAAGCCAGCTACTTGGCTGAGCTATTCACATTTCAGCACCAGCTTTTGGAGGAAGCCAGCACGGAGGAGAGATTGCAGAGGAAGAGTGGGAGTGGCCGTGCTGTCCCCATCAAACCACACTTGATGATCACACTTCATCAAAATTTCCTTTGATGTGAGTCAATGAAACCCTTTGGGGCTGAAGTCAGTTGGGATTCTTGTTCTCTTTCTGGCAATTCAAGAATTCTAGTTAACTGAAGTCAAGAAGAACTTATTTGCTTTTAGACTTTCCAAGACAAAGTAGTAAAGTGAAAATCAATTAAGGAGGTTGGGTCATATTAGTTAAGATGCTTTGGAGTGGATGTTACAAACAAACAAAAGACTCCCTAACTTCAAGTGACTCAACTTAATGAAATGTATTATGTCATAACCAGAAATCTTTAAATAGGGCAGATTCCAAGATTTGATTCTCAGCTCAAGAATCAAACACTGAGTTTTGGGGATCGGATCCCTCCCTACCCCCACCCCCCCACGTCTTTTCACTGCCATCAGCATCAGTTTAAGCTTGAGGCAAAGATGGCTGCCATTGACAATGGAAGTTACATCCAACAAGAGAAAGAGGAGAGCGGCCAGGATTCTCTCTCAGCTAAGTTCAACCGTATCCACAGCACATAACAGTCAAGCAAAGGACTATGTGGGTAAGCGCAGGAATAAGACATAAGTGTAGGTGATATGTACATGTGTGTGCATGTACACACAGACATGCACACTTGTAGCTAGTCTCAAGTTTCTTTTGTATAAGTCATCTCAAGTATTAGTTTTGGTATAATAATTATGTGAACTAGTAACTGCTAGGTATTTATCATTTGCCAGGCATCCCTCTAAGTATTTTTAAATGCACTATCTCATTAAATTCTCACAGCTACAATAGTTCTTTTCATTATCCCTACTTTCTGAGCAAGCACCTAAAGGCACAGAAATATTAAGTAATTCGGACAAAGTCTCACAGGAAGTCAGTGGCAGAGTTGGTATTTGATGTCAGGAAATCTGAGTACACACACGTTTTAAAATCAAAGTCCTGAATTTGAATGTTTAACTCTATAATTTCCAACATGTGTTAGCTTGGGAAAGTTACTAGATCTTTCTCTCCTTTGTGTTCCTCATTCATGCAACAGTATCATATGAGAGAGTGTGATTTTCATTATGGATATACTCATTCCTGCTCTAGATTTCTCCAAGAATGGCTTCAGTAATTCACTAAAAATGTTTTACTTTAGGTTATAGTTTATTAGAGTAAATAGATATACGTTAAAGTCAGCAAAAGAGTATAGGGCAGAACCACAGAGACTGGCCCACATCCCAAAAAACAAATGCAACCAGTGTTGGCGTGGATGTGGGGAGAAAGGGACTCTCCTTCACTACTGGTGAGTATGCCGACTGGTTCAGCCCTTTTGGAAAACAATATGGACGATTCTCAAAAAGTTAGAAATTGAGCTTCCATTTGACCCAGCAATACCACTCCTGGGAATATATCCCAGAGAGGCAAAAAGGTATAGTAGAGATGACATCTGCATTTCTGTGTTCATTGCTGCACTGTTTACAATAGCCACAATATGGAAAAAACCAGAGTGCCCAAAAACAGATGACTGGCTAAAGAAACTCTGGTATATCTACACAATGGAATACTACGTAGCTGTCAGAAAACATGAAGTCATGAAATTTGCATATAAGATCAACATGGAAAGTATCATGCTGAGTGAAATGAGTCAGAAAGAAAGAGACAGACATAGAAAGATTGCACTCATATGTGGAATATAAAGTAGCTGAGAGATACAAGCTTACAATGTTGCATTTTCTGACAGATACTTCTCTGGACTTAGTTACTAAAATCCTAAAATACAGAAATCCAAAACCGTGCAGCTGCTAGTGCGGCCTCTTGACCTCATATCTCTTCATTCTCAGCAATGGAAAACAAATTATCAAATGCTTTCTTTTCAGCAGATCGACTTTACGGGGGAGAAACTCCAAATCAATAATAGTGAGTTTTTTGTTGAAATATTGAATGTAATCAAAGTAAAGTGAAAGTAAAGTGAAATTTACCAGTTACACATACGGGGTGGGGGGCTGGGGAATTGGGGGGAGGGGGGAGGTATACTGTGATTCTTGGTGGTGGAATATGTGCACTGGTGAAGGGATGGGTGTTCAAGCATTGTATAACTGAGACTTAAACCTGAAAGCTTTGTAACTTTCCACATGGTGATTCAATAAAAGAATAAATTAATTAAAAAAATTTTTTTAAAATAGAGTATAGGGCAGAGACTGAGGGAGACACTAGAATAGAGTCTGAGGTTCTCATTATTCAATCTCAGTAGAATTCACAGGCAACTTCCCTAGTACTAAAGTGGAACAACAAATAGAATGTCGTAACCAGGTCATCTGCACCTTGGTGTCCAATATTTCCACTGGGGGTGGTCACATAGGCCACAGAGGTCACGTACTCATTTGGTTGACTATAATTACTCAGTTGTACCACCCTCCCAAGATCAAACAGATCCAACATAATTCAAGGTCCCCCCCAACAACAATATTAGCACAAACTATCGCATGTTCCAAGGATATAAAGATACTTTGAGCAAATAAGATAGTTCAAGAATTTAGATGCTATCTTCCAGGAGCCAGTCAAAGACTAGAACTCTCTTTGGGATGTGAAGGCTTTGGGCCACCCAGGTCTTCAAGTTAACCTTTGACTACATGAAGTTTGTAACATGTCTTGGGTTCATCTCTTAGGACTATCTCTCTTAAGTCACTGGTTTCTGTTTGCTTACATCCAACCTCATGGGCTGTAAGCTAAAGCTCACAATTGATGACTTTGATGACTGTAGAAGACCCATCCACATTCAACTCATTGATTACCTACATCAAGGGATTATACGCATTAATCCTGGTTATATAACTCATACATGTTAATAAACTTCTGCATTTTAAAATCTCATATCCTATCTCTCCAGTCTTTAACTGAATACTTTTAAAAAGAAATGTTCTTTCAAAGTCACAGTACTTACCATGGAAGAAATAATCATGGTTTGATATTGAACACCAATAAACACAAATCGATAAATTTGATTATTTCCTTTAAAAATCAGATTATGTAAGAATATATAGTAGACAGATAAAGATAAATTGTTTCTTTTCCTGTTTGGTCTTTTATGCTAGAAATACCAACAATGTTTTGATTATGCATTCCACTTTTGAATTTCAACTTTAGTTCCTCTAATGTATTTATATCAACTTATTTACAAGTTCTGCTAACCTATACTATGATATTAATTGTATGTATATGCTAAGTCAGATATAATCAATATAAGTCTGAAAAGTATAAAATTGAAAAATAAATATAGAAAGAAGTTTGAAGCCAGAGAAATGATTCAGGGGTTAAGGCAGTTGCCTTGAATGCAGTCGGCTCTGGTTCACTTTCCTGGCACTACATATGATCCTTCTAGCAGTGCCAGGGATCACTCCTGCACACAGAGCTAGAAAGAGCCCCTGGTCACCTAGAGGCATGGCCTCACCAAAGTCCCCCAAATAATATTAATTAAATTCAGATTAAAAGAAGTTTGAATACTGTCTTCATTGAGTGGATTAGCTGGTAAATCCTTTGGGTACTTACCTTCAGTCTGGGTATCACTATTCTTCATGCTGAAACCGCACCTTAGTGCCATTCTGCCCCAAACCTCTCCAGGGCCCTCACTATTATACCATCATTGTAATAGCATTGTATTATGGAGAGCATAATTTGATAAAGTTGCAGGAGAAAGAATGAATATTTATGAAATTATCCAAAGCAGTTAAACGCTAAGCTGTGGTAAGGGGAATTGGGATTCAGGCAATCATCAGATGTTGAATTTATTGGATTAGTGTCGTCAGGAAAGGTCCACAGAAAAGGAAAGGATAAGGTGGCCTTTGAAATCAGATTGTGGTGGAACTATAAAGTGAGCAGAAGCCTGGAGGGAGGATAAGTGTGACCCAGACTAGGGAGAACGTTAGATGGGCCGAGTGGAAGGCCCGGCGCAGGCCAGCCTTGAAGCTCGGAAGCTTTTGTTCTGTCAGGCCACAAAGTGATTCAGGCGGGTTTGTTCGCTCACTCCCAGGAGTCCCCGAGGCTGAGACTCTTCTCTGGAGTCTTCTGTCGCAGCAACTAAGGGCTGTCCTTGGTTCTCACAGGATCACTGATGCCAAAACCTTTTGCCTGAGCTATGTTGCTTCAGATTTCTCCCCAGTGCTTCCCCAGGGGGTCATCCATCAGGGACTTGCGTCTGAGTGGGACGAGGCTGGAGAGGCGACAGGAGGGGACTTCCAGGCAGGAGCAGCCCTTCCTGCTCTGGTTAGCAGCTCATGTTTCCGTGTTTAAAGGCCAGCACATGTGCTGTACTGTGCAGCATGCAATTTCATTTACATGTCTAGTGAGCTGAGGTTGAAATAAGACTCCACTGATGGCTCAACCCCCTCAGAAAGTTCACCTGGGCTCCTGCTTGTGGACGCCCAGTCTCCAGAGAACAGGGCTGTGGGGAGATCACGGAGAGGAGTGAGAATGGTGGGTGGTGCAGAGAAGGTCTATGTTAATGGAGTTAAACATTAATTGGCGTGTGTATGGTAAGAGGGAAAATGAAGGGAACAGATACTGCAGGGAGGCCAGTTGCCAGCATGCAGCAGCGTCGGCACATCTTTCTGCCAGGCCTCAATCCCAGCTCTTTGGAGGAACATTTTGGCTACCTCAGGCTCTTAATGGAACACTGGTCAGGGTTGTGGGTACTGAGTTCTTGCCAAGGAGATGTCATCTTAGACAAAGTTTCAAAGAGGCTGTGGAAGTAAGGGGCGTTCCCCCTTGCATGTTCTTTTAGATCCACCACTCAGGCCTGTGTGTTCTCAGAGTACCTTCAAATAAATGCCACGGAGGGTCCTTGCTGTCTCCTACAGGCATGTGCGGGGGTGGCCCTGACATTCCAGATTCAGTCCCAGAGGGAACAGGCCTCAGGCTTCCCGCCTTCCCTTGGCAGCACCGGGAGTCCACTGCGGCCTCTGCAGAGACAGGCTCCCCCACATTCCACACGCTCCAGTGATTTATTCTCAACAACAGAGCGGCACGGGGTTCTTCTTCCCCCACCCCATCTTCGCAGAAACACAAGGCAGTGTTCTGGAGAACAATCACGTACTTTCCATAGAGGAAGGTTATCAATGAACTTTAGATTTAGACGTGAGAAATTATGATATTGGAAAAGATGGATGCTATGGATAAAAAGAAAAAGTCAAGCAGGCCACGAGACTCAGCATACAAGGGGTGTGTGAAAATCAAAGAAGCATTTCATATTGTTACTGTTCAAGGTACGGCAGGTGTGGGGATCAGGGCTCTGCCATTGACTGTTTCCCTGGTGCCCAGTGAATGCCCGTTTTAAACGGCGGAATCAGAAATGGCGTCTTCACTCAAGGAACAACAGGAGCATTATGGGGCAGAGTGTTCAAGGAGAGGGGAACCGCCAGTAAGAACATCTAGAAATAGCAAGGGAGAGAGGAGTGAGAAATGAAGTCAGGGAATGGGCCCACCACCAAGAGCCTCAGCAGTTGGAAGGCTGAGGTGTGGGCTTGCAGTGAAATCACAGCATTCCAAGCAGGAGAGGGACAGGATCTGACATGCCTTGGAAAGATCTCTCTTCCTGCCGTGAGTTAAGGGGCAATCACAGAGCTGCATCCCTTAGCAACAGGACTGTGTTCTGGGGAATGGTCTTAGGTAATTCTGCGGTTGCACGAATGTCGGGGAGTGTAATTACACAAGCCTCCAGTAACTGGCCTGGCACGTACCGACTCTACACACTTGAGCCTATTCTGCCTTTGACTAAGTGTCATTATGTGATGAAGTCAGTTATATACAGTTGTACAGATACAGGGAGACAAATTTGGAGGTTGTAGTATATACTGTTCATCATTGACTAAATGTCATTACATGATGAAGTCAGTCGTGAACAGTTGTTCAGACACAGAGAGACAAGTTTGGAGGCTGTTGTATATACAGTCCAGCATTGACTAAATGTCATTACGTGATGAAATCAGTCATATACAATTGTACAGACACAAAGAGACCAGTTTGGAGGCTACTCCAGTGATTCAAGTAGGAGACAATGACAGCTTGGATCTGTGAAGGTAGTAAGAAGTGGTTGGTTGCATTCTAGATACCACCCCCCTAATTCATGCATATATCATTCCAACACCACTTCACCACTTGAGTGCCTGCTTCCCTCCATAAAGGTCCCAGGGTCCCCTCCCATCCAATCTCTGTCCATCCTTTATAGGTAAAATCAATTCTATACACCAAAGTTTTAGTTCTGGGGACCAGATCAATAGCACAGTGGGTAGGGTATTTGCCTTGCATGTAGATGACCTAGGTTTTATCCCCGGCATCCCATATGGTCCCCTGAGCACTCCCAGAAATAATTCCTGAGTGAAAAGCTAGGAGTAACTCCTGAGCACCCGTGGGTATGATCAGCAATAAAAAAAATTATTTTTTAGTTCTGTTGAACAGAACTAAAGTTCCTTGTTCTGTTCAACAGAACAAGTTCCTTTGGCCACTTGTTATACCTTTTCTACGCTTCATTCTACCCCACATATGACAGAGGTCGTTCTCTATGTGTCCCTGTCCTGAATGACTTCCCTCTGTATGACGCCCTCTAGTTTCATCCACGTAGTGGCACAACCTTTTTAGTTGCCCTCTTTATTTATGTTTGAGTGCCCTAAAGTGCCAGCTTTAACCGCATTCCCTAACCACATGTCAGGGAACCACTCTTTGTTGAATTTCCCAGAATTACTTTTTCATAAAACACTCATTATGATCAACCTTGGAAAACAATGCCTTAATACCCAGACATCACAGTAGAGAGGGTAAGTGGCCATCTGCCGGTTGGAGCAGCATTCTCCCAGCAGGAGAGCTGCCTAGGAACCGAATGCCAGGCTTCTCTTTAAAACTTGAAGGACTCGATGAAACATTTTCTCACGGCAGTTGTCCACTGTCACTGAACTGTTTCCATTGTGTGTTCTTGCTCTCCAGTATCTAATTCATGGGTTGACATTACTTGCTTGGACCCTGTAGGCATCGGGGGTTGAGAAACTGCCCCCCTGCTGAAGGAGCTCTGAGGAGGGGTGGTCACGTCAAGACCACACTTGGAACCGAACCCATACACTGCAGGTCTGCGATACTTAAGCAGATGAAGTGTTAAAACTCACTTGTCTGGACACACATCCTCTGTGGGTCTTTTCTGAAGGCGTCTTTGGCTTCCTCTATTTTCTCTCTCTGTTTTCTATGATAAACTGAGTCAGATCTCTTCACATAGCCGGAAGACAGTTTCTCCGGCTCTTCCCTGAAGATAGTCCTGAGCACAATGAGGAAGCAGGAGGCAAGAAAGCTGGTCCAGTGGGGGAGGTGCTGGCCTGGTTGAATTTGGTTGTGGGCCCAGTATATGGTCCCCAGAGCACTGCCAGGAAGGAGTGATTCCTGAGCCAGGAGCACAGGCCCTCAGCACTGCCACCCAATTCTTTCAGGCTAGAGAGCTAGAATTGGGGGTGGAACACTTGCCTTGCATGTGGCTGACCCCAGTTCGAATTGCCAGCACCATATATAGTCCCCTGAGCCTCACCAGGGGTCACCCAAGCAGAGGGCTAAGAAAGCCCCTAAGCACCACTGGGAGTGGCACCCAAACAGCACCAAAGATCGGGGTGGGTGGGGGAGGCCAGGTGCTCTAGAGCCGTGGTTTTCCACTTCTCCCAGTTTTTCCACACTGTTCACAGACCAGTGATTGAAAGCTGCTGCTACAGACCAGTGTCCCGTGTCCTCTCTGTACTGCTGGTGGCTCCCTAGTACCATGCTGTGGTCTTCTGTTTACACAATTTTTATCTGTGACCACCTTTGAAAATTCTCACAGGTCACCACAAGCCACTGTATGGCCCCGGTAAGAAACAGCTTTCTCGGGGCCGGAGCCATAGCACAGCGGGTAGGGTGTTTGCCTTGCATGTGGCCGACCTGGGTTCGATCCCCGGCATCCTATATGGTCCCCCAAGCACTGCCAGGAGCAATTCCTGAGTGCAAAGCCAGGAGTAACCCCTGAGCATCGCTGAGTGGGACCCAAAAAGCAAAAAATTAAAAATAAAATAAAAAAAAGAAACAGCTTTCTCTTGCTCTGGTGTCTACGTCTGTTCTGCTTTATCTTTTCTTTCCCACTCCCCCCACCCCCCGCTCCAGCAAAATGTTTTATTGAAACATATTTAGAAAGATGTGAGGGAGTGAAAGAGATAAGTAACATGTTTGAGAAAGAACATAGACTTCTCTAGAGTGGAAATAAGCGAGCAAAGAAACAGACACACATGTAAGAGACATGTTCACAGGAAGAAACTTTGCATTGTTCAGAGTTTCTCTTGGAAGTCTAGAGTATCTATAAGTAGTCACTGGGGGTTCTGGTTGCATTACCTCTTTCTGTGGAAATCTTCACTGGTAGCATTTATTTAGTCAATAAGAAATATTTCAAAGACTTTATCTCTGCATTTATTGGGAAGGCAAAGTATACACTTAACAAGGGTTTAATAGCCAAATTAAAGTAAATAGTCGTAAAATTCAACAACATAAAGACAGCCTGATTAAAAATAGGAAGTTTATTTTAGTTATTTCATTAGTCAATTCTCCAAAGAGGACATACAAATGACCAACATTGCTCATTATCAGCTCTTATTACGAGGCAAATGCAGCAAAAGAGCCAGGAGGTATTGGCTCATACAATGAGAATGGCCATCATGCAAAAGGCAAAGGAGCAGCACTGGAGAAGATATGGACATATGGAAACGCCTTCTGTGTTGTTGATGGAATATGAATGTCACCATTGTGCAAAAAAAAAATAGAGTGCCTCAAAGAAAGTAAAAATAATCTGTTATGCACTATCCCAAAATCTGGTAAATGTGCACTTCCTTGTTCATTATAACATTATTTGTAAGAACAAAGAGTTGGAAATAATATGGAATACTACTCAGCTATTAAAAAGACAAAAGCCTGCCATCTGTAATAGCATGAATGGACTGAAGGTATTATGCTTAATGAAATACGCCAAGTATTATATTATTTCAGTTTTGTGGTACAAAGAGAAACAAAATCAATGAACTAAATAAGACAAAAATAAACTTTAAAACTATAAAAGCAAATAAATGGCTACCGGAAGAGAAGGGAAATGGTAAGAGATCAAACATATTATAGTAAGAATGGAAATGGACTTTTAGAGGTGAACATAATGTAGCATATGCAGATGTTGATTTTAACAATGTAAACTTGGAACTTAAAAAAATTATGAGCAAATAGACGTACGGCACACATTCAACCTCAGCACCCTACATGGTCCCCTAAGCATTACCAGAAGTGATCCCTGAGCACAGAGTCAGGAGTAAACCCTAAGCATCACTGAGTTGCCACCCCCCAAAACAATTGAAAATTGAAACAGGCACACATAGAGAGAAAAGGAGAAATCATCCTGCCCTCCCTTTATTCTCGTTCTGGATCCTGAGTATTGACAAAAAAAGCATGCCTTTCCTCTTAAACAGCACAACCTCAAGCATGTCTATCCTCCATGACTTGCCAAAATCATCTGCACACTTAATGAAGCTTCAGACTCTAGCCGTCTTTCAGCAATTTAAAGGTTGACTCAGAAACAAGTAACAGAAGGCTCTTCTCGGCAGTGCTGATGCTTTGGGACTCTCAGGGAGCACAGTGGAGGCAGAGATAAAAGGATTACTTGACCATTTACCACACAAAGAGAGTGAGGCAATGTTTTGGCCCATGCTGAATGCAGAGCAGGAAATACAAAAGTGTGACAGATCTCTTTGTCTTTTCTTAATTCCCTTCGCCATGGCAACACTCCTGTTATAAAGGCAAGAGAAAAGAATCGGTGTACCTTAGTTTCTGCACCTTTACACCTTCTTATCTTTTACTTTGTGCTTTTGAATAGCACATATTTCAGAGGGAAAGATTTCTTTGGAGAGATGCAGGAGATATTGTAGAACCTGTTAAGTGGTTGGCTGCAGAAAGCATGCTAGCGAATGACCACCAAAGACAGGGAAGATGCTAAGAGAGGTGCTGAAATGGTTAGACTCATCTTGCTATTCCTGTTTGAATGCTGAATCTTCCTACCTTCACAATTATATCATTATTAGAGAGAAATAGAAATATCTGGAAGAAATAGCATACATTTTGAATACTTAAAGTAGAAAAGACTGACACCAAATTAGTCCTGAGGAACTCAATTTTCTTATTTATTTATTTAGCTGGTCACCAACTAGGCTTCAGGGATCACTTCTGGCAGTGCTTAGGGGATTAAACCAGGGTTGGTTGTGTGCAGGGTAAGTTCCCTACCCTCTGAACTATATCTTCTGTCCCTGAAGAGCTCAGTTTTAATAGAAGGATGAGAAAGTCTGGATACAGGGATGTAGTACATGGGATAGGCTATTTGTAAACCTGGGTTCACTCCCCCAGTACCACATAACCTCCCAAGAACTGCAAAGCATGGCATTGAAGGCCCCAAGCACTGAAGGGTGTCAGTTCCTGTCCCCAGCACAGAGGGACCAAGCAACCCTGCATCCTTGTACCCTTGTGGTGAGCCACCCTCGTAGGCTGAAAGTCACCAGAGTGATCCCTGAGCCTCTAAGCACCGTTTGGAAGGCATCAGTCAAAATAATTAAAATTATAATAAATAAATGGATGAAGAAACAATTAAGAATAGAGGTGACACCAATGGAGAAGAAAAAGTCTACTAACTAGAATAGTAATAGATATAGATAGATAGATAGATAGATAGATAGATAGATAGATAGATAGAGAATAGATAGATACAGAAGCAACAGATACAGAAGATGCCAGAGGACAATGTCTAGATTGATTTTAGAGGTCTGAAATAAAATTAGAGGATGTAGAACTTTACAGGTAGTTCTTGTTCTCACAAAGGGATTCACACAGTTTCGTGAGGGTTCTCTTACTATTTGATTTTGGTCCTGAGCCTCACTGGGCAGTACTCAGGGCTTACCTGAGCTCCGTGCTTAGGGATTACATCTGGAGAGCTCCAGGGACTACAAGGGGTATCAGAAATCAAACCTCTGCATGCAAGTCAAACACTCTACCTGGCGTGCTATTTCTTTACCTCAGCACGCCTTCTTTCAGGATTTAATTCTGATTCTGAGTGAAATAAGGATGTCAAATGACCCTCAATTAAATCATCCTTAGTATTTGGCAAGTGTACCTACTGAATGTCATTCCCAGATGTCCTGAAAAGCTCTGATTAAAGCCAGATGTCCAGGCAAGATCAGTCCCCTGTACCAAGAAAGTGTGAGCCATCGCTTGCCTGCCTTGTCCATTGTCTGAGTCTCAGGAAGCACCAGACAATATATGATTGTTGGTCACCCAGCAAGATCAGTGAGCCGAATACCCACCCAGCTGACGCTCCGGTGGCAGCACCCTCACCCCACCACTATAGCTGCACCAACGGCTCAACTCTACTCCTTCACGGATATTCTCTACAGGGGCATCAACCTGCAACTAATCTCAGGTACCCAGTGCCCAGGCTCAGACCGCTAGTGGCTTAGTGGCTTTTTTTTTTTTTTTTTGAGTCCTGTTTGGTAGCCTCCCTGTAACCCGGTACTTCCGAAACCCTGGAAGCCACGCCCACTCCCCACAGCAGCCACCTGTGTCGCTCTTTAGCCAGACCCCATAGAGCCACACAGCTGTGCGGTACCTTCTGAAGGAACAAGCAGCTTTATAAACTTTTAGACAGGGACTTAACAATCCTGTAATCAGCTATTATAATGTTCACTTACATTGATTTTCTAGATCTACTGATTTTAATATTGCAACTTTGTTATCTAATCAATTTTAATTCTAGAATTGTACCAGCAGTTGTGGCTTTACTTTTTCTACATTAAAATAATTTTTTTGGCTCTTACTGATTTATTTTCTGATAATTACATTTGCCACTCCTTTTACGTCTTTTTAAATTTATTTTAATTTTTAATTTTAATTTTATTTTTATAAAGTTGTTCACAATACATTCAATATTCCAACACCAATCCCACCACCATTATACCTTCCCACCTCCATTATTTCAATTTTTCCTTTCACCACTCAACCTGCCCCAAAAGCAGGTCCTAAATAATTTATTTTGTATTGCTTGTTAGGAATAATATGCTAAAAATTATCTAAAAAAGTTTTATTAGAGGAAAGTGTGTAAAGATTGTTGTATTTCACCCTGGAGCCAGTAAGCCCTTGAATAAGGGATTACTAGCATGTTGTTACAGGTTGAGTCTGTGTGCTAATATTATTTTTCTTTTTCTTTCTTTTTTTTTTTGAAATTAGTTGCCTTCTACTTTGCACCACTTCAAATGGGGTGTGCTATTGTGATGTACATCAGTGAAGTAGAGTATGAGATGTTGCAGCCATGAATGTGGCCTCTAGGAATTCTAAAATTTTAAATAGGGTGATACAACCGGAGGTGACTTTGGGGTCCAGAGGCATCTCTGCAGCTTGTTGCTCTCTTCCGAGATTTATTTATGGATCTCTGGATTATGGCTGTTAATCAGCTTATATGGAGCCAGAAGCAGTGTGTGGTGTGACCGCCCTGATGCTGGAAGAACAGGGAGACGGGAGGGGTCACCTACTCCCAACTCCATGTGAGCCTGGAGGTTTCCATCCCAAGCTGTGTACCTGAGCTTCTCAGCAGATTCATTCTCATGGATGACACATGTTCCGAGCCCATGGAGATCAGCCTTGAGCACGGCAGAGATTTGGTTGTGGAGGTTTTGGGCTGCTGGGACTCTGTTGGGGCAGGTGGGGGACTCACCCGCCCCACTCTGGGTTGCCCTGGATGAGACTCAGCCTGGTTTGGGGTCTGGAGGCATCTCTAAAATAATCTTTTTCAATGAAAAAAGTTTTTAAAAGTTCCTGTAAATTAGTTAGATAAGAAATATATGTATGTATATATATATATGTACACATATATAATTGCTGTGAATATGCCCCATGCTGTCTCCTCGCCTCTGTGGAAGTCACATTCATCACTGCCCACAGTCCAAGAACTGTTTGTTGATCTTTCTCCTTTCTCGACTCATTTGAAATCTAAAGAGATTCTGACCTACAGAGCTGAGTGACAAAAGGTCCTTCTTAGGCCAGTGAGCGGTTCAAGTCCCCTGAGTCAGAGAGCAGTTGCTTAAAACACCTCAAGGTGCCAGGAGAAGCAGGAAATGGAAGCCCACCTTCCTGGAAATCAAGGCGAGATGGAGCAGGGGAGCGGCAGGGGCAGCAGCAAACATATGGCCAGTTCCCAGTCACGGAGGAAGGAGACCCAAGGTAGGACCCACTGTTTGCATTTCCTTCAGTGTTCAGCCTGAAGAGTGCCCAGGACATACTTCCCTGCAAATTCCTTTTACTTCAGAAGCTATGAAAGGCCTTTCAGGGCGAGGGAGACGTAAAAGTGACTTACAAATGGTTAGATGGTGATTTTCTCCCCTGCCTTTCAAAATAAACTGCATATCTTTCCGAGTGGGGAGTTAACTAGTACAAAGCTATTTCACCAGTGACAGCTTCACAAAAATCATCAGAAATTGTTTGCTACACAGAAATCATCGTGCAGTCACATAAGGCACGGGAGCATTTTATCATCTTGGGGGGTGGGAGGGCCTCTCCGGCAGTGCTCTGGGCTGCGTGGGTCTGAGGGGAAGTTCTTGGCTCAGCAATGTGGCACTGCACGTTGGGCTCAGCAGGCCCTACGAGTGGGGACCAGTTTGGGGTCTCGAGCTGGCTGAGCATGTGCTCTTCCCTTAGCTACCTCCCTGCCCGCACCCCCCCACCCCCCGGGCACACAACCGTTGATCCCTTCATCTTTGAAGAAATAACTCAGAGCGAATGTCTTCTATTAAGAAGATCTCTGTTGTTTCAAAGTTAATTTTCACATTGTTTCTTGGACTATTTCAAATTTGGGCATCAGCAGCTTTCTACGGAAGCTTTAGCTGAGGGAAATAAGCAGACCAGGTTGTAAAGCAATCCCTTTCATTTCCAGAAACTTCCCCTGGTTTCTGACTGATATTTTAAAGAACATAATTTAAAATTTTCAAAGGAATGAACTTCCACTTGCAGTGTTTTTCTAACAAAAAACTTTTATACTTCTTTTCCAAAGTTACATTTATTCTCACAGTGACAAATGTGAAATTTCACGTGGGAGTGAGGGCTGGGCCACACCAGTGGTGCTTAGGGCTTAGTCCTGGCTGTGTGGCAGAACTACATCACACTTCTGAAGATTGGGCTGGGGTCAGAGGGTGACGCAGTACTCTCTCTCCAGCCAGCAAACTGTACTTTTTTGCTTTCCCCCCTTTTGTTTCTATTTTTGTGATACATGTGGGCCCCACAGTTTGTTGCAGTGCTCACTCAGCTGTGCTCATCAGGAGTCACATGTTTCAGTGGTGGTGCAGTTATTTTGTCATTCTGTGTCAGAGATTTGAAATAATAACAGCTCTTGGGTGGCCTCAGTGAGTGTGGCCATGCCAGGGATCAAAGTCTCAGCCTCATTCCTGTAAGGCAAAAAAATTTTTTTTTGTTTTTGGGTCACACCTGACTGTACTCAGGGCTCACTTCTGGTGCTCATTGATCACTCCTGGCAGGGCTTGGGAGAACATGTATAATAATGGCAAGGGTCAAATCTGAGTTGGCTGCAGGCTAGGCAAGTGTCCTACCTACTGTATTACCTCTTCAGCCTTCTGTACTATTTCTATTATGAGCAATTTTAACCAGTTGCAGTATGTGAGGTGTTGAGTTTTTCCCTTGATGGCAAAATAAGTCAATCAAAGATCCATTTAAAAAAGTCATCTCAGGCAAACACACTCCATGATCTCTTCCTTATACAAGTACAAGCTTATTTTGGTGCAGGCTAGGTACATTTTTGAGCAGGCTTTAGTTCTTGTTAGCAGCAAAGAAAGATGAAATATGGCATTTTGATCATTGATAGTTGATAAATATTTATCAAGGGATACTCACTATAATGCCCCCAGCTGCAAATTGATAATTGTAAAATTAGACAACTTTGATTTTAGCACTAGCTGTACCGTTTATTCCTAGCACCACCTTTCAATACAGTGTTTACTGAAAAAGAATTCTTCCCACTTGGTCATCTTAAACCCATTAAAATGAAATATTAAAATTCAGTGCAAGAATCCTTTCTATAGCTTTCAAAATCATAAAGACTACAGAATGATTTGCCACAATTAAGAAGTAAATATCTCGGAGCTGGAGTGATAGATAGCACAGTGGGTAGGGCGTTTGCCTTGCATGCGGCTGACCCAAGTTCCATTCCCAGTATCCCATATTGTCCCTTGAGTACCACCAGGATTAATTCCTGAGTGCAGAGCCAGGAGTAACCCCTGTGTATCGCCGGGTGTACTCCCCCCTGCCCCCCCCCCCCGCAAAATAAAAAAAAAAGAAGTAAATATCTCATTGTTCAAAGTGGGAAGGACTGTTGGTCTGTTGTGCTTTCTCAATTCCCTGGGACATTAGAGTAAGTTGTAGAGCTCCGCTAAACCTTGCAGCGCTTGCCAAACCCGCCTTGGGACAGAAGAGCTGGTGGAGAAACACTGTTTTTAGCAAAGCCCATCAGAAGCTCTGGCTTCTCAGAATCGGACGACGTGCCAGCATGGATACACATTCCTAGCAGAAAGCTGGAGACAGAAATGCAGAAGCTGACTGCAGCCTCGGGGGTCCTTAATGCTAGTGCCCCGAAGCTGCAAAATCCTGCTTAGTTTTAAGTGAACTAAATCCTGTCTGCCCCTCTGCAGCTGAACTCCAGCAGCCTCAGAGCCCACGTGTGTCTCCAACACAGAGAGTCTCAGTGCGAGCTTTGTTTGTGCACGCTGCCTTGCTGCCAGGTTCTGCAGAGATCAGAGAAGGCGAACACCTCCCCTCAAGAATACAAAAGGATACTGGAGAAAACAGGGCAAGGACCACACTTACATTCCATCCAGAGGAATAAGAAGGACTTTCTGAAGCAATTCAAGTTTGAAATGCTTTGTGAAACGTTTCATAGGAAAAATGAGGCATCGGATGTGTGGTAGATACAGAGATGCAGGAGCAATGGGGGGTTGGTGTGTTTTAGGGTGTGTCTGAGGTGCAGGGGAGGACTATCTACTAAGGTGGGCGGAGGGCTGTAGTTCTTCGGTTAATAAATAGCAGGGTGCTTCGGAGGTCTTTCGGGGATGCACTGAAGAGTGACACCATGAGCCCTGGACTGAGAGGAGACAGGCCTAAGGCAAGGAGGTGCTGAGATCTTGTACATATATATATATATATATATATATATATATGTACATATATATGTGTGTGTATTATATATATAATGTGTATATATATGCATATATATATATATATATAATCTCGAATGCCACATCCGAGAATGTGCTTTTTTACCTATAACTTCATTTTATCCTCAGGTTCTCTGAAGAAGTTGCTAGAATTCTTGCTGGGATTATGGAGCTCAGGCACAGTGGACTAAGTAAATTGGCCAAATAGCTCTATATCCTTAACATCTTGCCCAGTAAGTGTTTGTTGGATGAGTTTAGACACATAAACCAAAAAGTCCATGCAGAGTGATGCATATGATTGCTTGGGCCGAGAGATGGAAGATGGCTGGCAGCGTGGGTGGCTGGAACCAGCACTGTCAGTCCTACGTCATGCTAGGTCCCTTAGCTTCGGCTTCCAGTGATTTGAGATAAGTCCGTCTGTCAGAATGAGCTCAGCCATGTCTGGGCCCACACAGTGGCATTGAACATAGCTGAACGTTTCCACTGGAGACACTAGTGCGCAATCACACAATCGAAAACCCTTGTATTCACAGGGTTTTCACAAAGCACCGGTCACAGGAGTCCCTTTGGATGACACACTTCCCCATGCACCACCTGTCCTTCGGGGCTCCTCTGGTGACACTGGGAAGACGGGCTCCACTGCCAAGAGATGCTCTTGCTGAAGCTGTTCCAGAGTTACAGAGACACCAGGCTAAAGAAGGGAAGCGATTCATTTGTCATCGGCAGTTTCTCCAGAGCACCCTGAGTTTTTATCTGAGACTGGGTGAGCCAGAGGTTGCTTTCATCTCTAACTCTTGAGCATGCCAGTGGGCTATCAACGTTCTGAACAGATTAGAGGACAGAGAAAGCTTCATTTTAGGTTTGCTTTATCATTTACAAAGTACTTTCATATGGCATGTCTGAACTTAATCCTTATAAAGTTGTTTGAGGTCTGTTCCCATTGCATAGATGAGAAGGATAAAGGGGTGTCTTTATCCCTGGGTTGTCAGCTAAGAAGCAACGAAGTTAGGCCACATCCTCATTTCCGCCCTTTTGTGTTCGGCAATCACAAAAGCAGAAAGCTAGGCCAGCGCAGCCTCTCAGACACTTGTCACAAATCATACACAATTGCTCCAGGTGGATGTTAAGCCTGCGACGTCTCCAGATTCTAGCCAGCCCTTCAAACTCTCATCCCCGTAGAGAACATCCCTTGCTTTCCTGCAGCTCTTCGACCAGTTATATCAGAAGTTTCATCTGTACACGTCTATTTTCTGCAATCAGCTGGTGAGTCCTAGCAGACACTCCGCGTCCCTCACTCCTCCCCTGTCTCTTAGAACAATGCTAAGTGCATGGCAGGAGCTCAGGGAGCTTGTTCTGAATGCTGAATGGCTCCTACCGAGCAAAGAGGCTTGCCTGTGTGCAGTCTCCAAACGAGGCCGGGATGCATATAAGTTCTCATGCTGCTCTGATATAGAAGATTTAAAACAACACAAATTAATGTTCTGACAGTTCTTAGAGCCCCAAAGTTTGAAACTGTTTTCATGGGGAAGGGGGTTTAAAACCAAGACAGAATTGTATTCCCTTCAAACGTGCTTTGCCTCGCCTTGCCTTTTCCCACTTCGCAGGTCAGGCTATATTCCTTGCTCTGTGCCTCTGTCCTTCATCTGCAAAGGATGGAACAAGGAAAACTGATGGCCTCACTCGGACTTTCTCTTTCCTTTTGTTTGTATAAGGTTACTTGCATCATCCACAACAGTCAGCTAATTTGCAATTTTAACTACTCTACTTTGTGTGTGTGTATGTATAAGCATGAGAGAGAGAGAGAGAGAGAGAGAGAGAGGGAGGGAGAGAGAGGGATGGAGAGAGAGGAAGAGAGAGCTGAGAGTTTTGGGGCCACATCCAGAGATTCTCAGGGGTTACCCCTGACTCCCCCCACTCAGAGATCACTCCTGGAGCTGCTCAAGGGAGCATATGGGATGCTCGGGATCAAACTTAGGTTGACCACGGATGAGGCAAATGCGTTAACCCCCATACTATCTCTCTGGCCCTCGTCTCATCTGCATTTATTTCTACATTGTCACATAGCATAACAATCATGACTTTTCAAAATGAGGCTATAACCTTCAGGAGGGGAGAGGAAGAGCCATCCAACTTTTACAGGAGGAGTCAGAGAGACCGGTGTCTACAAATTGCTAAAAAAGTACACAAACACAACTCCCTAGAAGCTCCTTCTCCTACTGCCTATTGTTTGAACACTTATATGACTTCTGCCTCTGTGCTCAGGGACTTGTGCAGTTTATATTGGTATTTGATGGCCTCACCCACTTAGTAATATTGGTGAACACTAGTTCTCAGATGATGGAACAGGCAATGAGAGATCATGACATGCAGATCAAAACAACCATAAGATACCACCTCACACCACAGAGAATGGCACACATCCAAAAGAACAAAAGCAATCGCTGTTGGAGAGGATGTGGGGAGAAAGGGACCCTTCTACACTGCTGGTGGGAATGCCAACTGGTTCAGCCCTTTTGGAAAACAATATGGACGATTCTCAAAAAATTAGAGGTTGAGGGGCCGGAGCGATAGCACAGCGGGTAGGGCGTTTGCCTTGCACGCGGCCGACCCGGGTTCGATCCCCGGCATCCCATATGGTCCCCCAAGCACTGCCAGGAGTAGTTGCTGAGTGCAAAGCCAGGAGTAACCCCTGAGCATCGCTGGGTGTGACCCAAAAAGCAAAAAAAAAAAAAAATTAGAGGTTGAGCTCCCATTTGACCCAGCAATACCACTGCTGGCAATATATCCCAGAAAAGCTAAAAAGTATAGTTGAAATGACATCTGCACTTATATGTTCATCGCAGCACTGTTTACAATAGCCTGAACCTGGAAAAAACCCAAGTGCCCTAGAACAGATGACTGGTTGTAGAAACTCTGGTACATCTATACAATGGAATACTACGCAGCTGTTAGAAAAAATGAGGTCATGATGTTTGCATATAAGTGGATCAGCATGGAAAGTATCATGCTAAGTGAAATGAGCCAGAAAGAGAGAGACAGACATAGAAAGATTGCACTCATCTGTGGAGCATAGAATAATAGACTATAAGACTAACACCCAAGATTAGTAGAAATAAGTACCAGGAGGTTGTCTCCATGGCTTGGAGGCTGGTCTCTCATTCTGGGCAACTCAGAGAAGGGAACACCAAGTAAAATGTGGTCAGAGGTCATGCGGGGGAAGGGTGATGCATGCCGAATATAGACTAGAGACTAAACACAATGGCCACTCAACACCTTTATTGCAAATCACAACACCTAATCAGAGAGAAAGATCAAAAGGGAATACCCTGCCATAGTGGCAGTGTGGGGTGAGGGAAGACGGGACTGGGGAGGGTGGGAGAGATGCTGGGTTTACTGGTGGTGGAGAATGGGCACTGGTGAAGGGATGGGTTCTTGAACTTTGTATGGGGGAAACATGAGCACAAAAATGTATAAATCTGTAACTGTACCCTCACGTTGACTCACTAATTAAAAATAAATAATTTATTAAAAAAAAAGAGAGAGATCATGCCACCAACCAGTCTCCATAAAAGTGCTAAGAAATGAGTCAGAGGGTACTGGCTTCCCTGTGCATCTCTGCATCTGCCCCCAGATTCCCTCCGGCCACACAACTCCTAGATTTCCGGCGTCTTCCAGCCTGGTTCACACTCATGGGTTCAAGGAGACATAGGGTGAGGAAAGCTGGCAAAAACCCTCCAGCCGGCAACTCAGAGGGGATTTGTTTTTCCTCTTATTCCTGTTGTTCCAGGAGACAGATGATAATTAAAATGTCAGAACCCTTCATGCTTCTCTGATCAAGATAACTACCTTAGTACAGGTGATAGAAAAGGAGAAATGTCGGCTGTGGGGAAGGCGAGGGACGGTGGCCAGCATGGGGCCAGGCTGGGGAGACTGCACCCCAGCAGCTCGAGAGAAGCCCATTGCAGCTGCAGGTGAACTGGGTGAGTGGTCCTGAGGGAAATTTGGGGGCATGCCTTCGCCCAGCCCCATCCTGCAATTCCCCATCCCTACTTTCTTGAGGACCAGTTCCTGACAGATCCATCCTACAGCTTGGTGATTCTCTGCGGCCTCCTGGCGTCAGCTCGTTCCCCGCTTCGGTGACAGTAGCTGCAGCTGTGTCTTTGCTTCTCCACTCTCACTTCTCCGCCTTCTCACCTGACCAAGTGAGTCCCATATAACTTTCCGGCCTGTGGGAGGGAAAGGGAATAAAAATCCTGGATTGAAAGGGAGACAAGACTGGAGAGATAGCGCAGGGGTAAGTCAGCCAAGTCGCACATGGAAACGGCAGCTCCATCCCCAACAGTCTGGTCTCCTGGCTCTGCCTGAATGGCCTCTGAACATCACTCCGTAGGGCCCCAGAGCCAAAAGAGAAAGGGAGAGAGAAGAAAAAGAAAATGAAAGTACTAAGTTAGGGTCAGAGCAAGAGTACAGGGAGTTGGGCCTTTGCCTTGCAGATGGACAACCCAGTTCCATCCTGCACTTGTTCACAAGTTCACATTTCCTGAACTTGCCAGGAGCTAGTTCCAAGTCCAGAGCCAAGAGTAAAAGTCCTGAGCACTTCCAGGTGTTTCCCATAAACCAAATAAATAAATTAATGAAATAAAAGCACCAAGTTAGTTGGGAATGATGGAGCAAGTTCATCTCCTACCTTCGATTTCTCCATTTAATATCGAAGGACCAGTTCAGGCCCAGGAATATTTCAGAATGATGCGAACTTACTGCGACAAAGCAGGTGTTATTCAGATTCCAACCAGCTCTGGACTCATGTAAGACAATATCACATGCAAGACAATATCACTGAGTGCCATGAAACACATAAGGCCATGGTCTCCATGCCTGTATGGCTGAACAATGTCACGTTGCTCTGAAGATTATTGCACACTTTCAAGTTCTGTATTTATGTCATTAACTGAGCCACACTCTCTTTGTGACCTCCTGAAGAAAACATGGGCTACACTAAGATTTAAGGCATGTTAGTTTGCCTTGTAGATTTGCAAAAGAAGAGTATTTTGAGCAGAGGAAACATTCAGATTTTAAAAAGGATTGGATTGAGGGAGAAGAATAGCTAAAATGATGAGCCTGGAAGGTGAGAGGCAGGTGGAAGCTCATACCGAAGCTACAGGCCAATTAAAACTTCAAACTCTGAGCAAAATGCTGTCATGTGATCAGATGGTGGGTGAAGCTCTAGCTGCAGAGCAAAGCGGAAATGTTGGAGGAAGTCAGTTGGTGAGGGCTGTAATGAAGCTCTCTTAACCAATCACCAGACCATCTTCAGGTGAGAAAGCAATGGGATTTAATTATTTAGCACTCAGATGAATAGCTGCCGGGTCATCCCTTGAAATTTCGGCCCAGAGAGAAGTATATAGCAGCTTATATAGAAAGATTCCTGGCCTTTTAGCACGTGGTGGGACAAAGAGAAGAGTCAAAGGCTGGAGTCTTTCCATGGCCACTTCATGACGATACTTAGAGATATATTCACACACAAGGGACACGATGGGCAGAACAGAGTGGGGTCCCTCGGTACTGTGAATCTTTGGGGGTGGACGCATTCTGTTACAATAGTATTGATCATTTCTATGGGTCCAGTCGCCTGCCTTGGCCGGTTTGATCTGGCTCTTCTGTTTTCTTAGTCTTAACTTTATGATTTTGGACCAACTCATCTTTGCCCAGTAGCCAAAAGAGTCACTCAGAGGACCCTCCTCTGACTCCTGGTTACCTGTGCTACTTAGTTACCCACTTCCCTACTTTCGCAATATAGCGAGATAAAGTATTTCTGAAGCCAAAGGCACACATGTGCGCAGAGCATGACTTGCATCTTAAGCCTTCCCTATCCATTAGTTTCTACGATTGTTGACCAGAGCTCATGCGTCAGTGTTGGAGGAGTGACCGGAGTCCAGGTACAGACGTGGTTTGGAAGGCTGAGTGTGGAGAGGGTACAGGAGCCAAAGGAGAACCCAGAAGCACCAGGAAGGGCTGAGCTGGAGCGGGCATCACAGGGACTGGGATTGGCCGGGGAGGGTTGGGAGCTCCATGGTGAACGTGTTGAGTCTGGATCACGTCCCAGACCTTCAATGAAGAGAAGAGCAAGGCTGGGAGGTGCCATATCTGCAGAGGGGAGAGATGTCGAGGCTAGAAATAGAAATGAGGGAGTTGTCGGATTTCAGTTTATGGAATTCCACAGAGATGAAAGTCCCAAAAGGAAGAGGTCGGGAACGGGTCCGGGAAGCGAGGGAGGCACAGGATGGGAGGCTGCCCTGAGCGAAGAGGGGAGAGCCCAGAGCAGGAGTCAGGCCACCCAGAGCGTCAAAGCGTCATTTCTGTCCAAGCTGGTTGGAAATATCAGCGTCCCTGAGTGGCTGCTATGAGACCATGAGGGAGTTAATCCAGTTGATACTCTCTGTGTCCTAAGCGTGCCATTGCTCTAGGTCCTTGATTTGTGCCTTATGGTTTCCTTCTTCAAGTAGGAGGTTCTGTCTGTGCAGACATTTCACCTGGTACCTCACCCCAGACAGTGCTCCAAGGAGAATGTTGCTTTTCTGCTCAAAATGGTAATTGTCTGTGTGGGTTCCCATTCTCTCTTCTGGAGGCCAGTTAGAAACCGCAATCCTAGTTAGACGGTGTGGGTAAGCAAGGGAATATCTCCTTTCTCACCGCTACAACCACGATGCTCTGAAATGCCGTAGAACTGTGGATTTCTTCAGTAAGGGAGTAAGTAAGTTGGATCTGCTTTGGGATTCAATCGCTGATGTTACCTGGGCTGACCTAAGTCCACCCCCAAGGATGCCAGCAGCCCAGTTCCACCATGCACACAACTTTCCCCCAGTAACCCCCTCCCCAGGCTAGAGGAAGGTGAAGTAAGGCCATGGGCAGTTTGCAAAGGAGGCAGAATCAAGGTGAGCTGAGGTATGCACAGTCGTAGGCGTACCGTGTGGAAACAGGGGTCATGCATCCCAAGCATGCATGCAGGGCTATGTGCGTGGGAGCAAGCCTTGGTTTTCCCGTTCACCAATCACCAGGGCCAGCTCTTCATCTGGAGTGTTCTAGGCCTGCTCCTGACTGCAGGCTCGCTCTCCTGCCGGGCTCCGAGTAGTCAAGGCAGGCGAGGCCCGGGGGAGACGGAGCTGCTCCCCCAGCGATGTCCCCTCTCCCCTGGCCCCCCTGCCCATCTGGCCTGCCGCAGAGGGAAGCCCCTTGGGGGCTGCTGTTTTCTTCTTGCTCTGGGTGACATTGCACAGGCTCCATTTCTTTCCCAACGCTTTTGTTTTGATCTCTGAAAGTCTGCTGAGTTTCTTTTGGGCCTTGTCATGTTAACCAAAACAAATGTAATAATATGCACTTGAAAAGGCTCTCATGTCTTGATATTTTAATAAGCTTTTGATTCTACAGGGACCGCTGAGGCTTTTAAAAGTTTAAAGTTAATAAAGAGAGTAAAAGAAAAAAAACTATGAATTGTTTTTAATTATTATTATACAGGATTAACCAAGCCAGTTGTGTATAATTAGACAGTAGCTACCTTGCATCGTGGAGGCAGTAAATAGGCCCACAGGGGGGCTGACAGAAGGCTGAGGTGTTTACAAGGCACTGGAGATGTTTTCACCAAGCTCAGAATCCCCGTTGCAGTTGCGATTGCCTTTATAATGGATGTGTTCATTACAGTCAGAAACTAATATGCGTATCCATCATCTTTCTAGCACAGACAATTCTGAAGTGGGGGCTGGCGGTGAGACGGTGCAATTTAATTTGCTGGTGCAATTATTAAGAGCGTCCATTAGGATACAGCTTTTTGGGGTAGTTTCATTTTTGTTGCCACCACTGAGAAAGATTTTAGGATGTTAAATAAACAATTGCCAAAGGAGCAATAATGAGGATCTAGCTAAGAAAGTTGCTTTTATTATTATTTTTTATACCTCCAGCAGCAAAAGCTATGGGCCAAGAGTTGCAGGGCTTTGCTGTGAACCCGGCTATGACTTTTGGGAATTCGTTCATTCGTTTAGCATTTATTGAGTGCAGCCATATGCCTGGCGTTGTTGAGGTGCTGGAAGAGAACAATGAGTAGTTACACTGGATCCTGTTTCAAACTGGGTGTCCTCAAGATATTCTTCTGAGTCCCCTCTGCCACGCTGAATAGTCTGGGCAGTATCCCCAGGGGCTAACCTGGGGAGAGGAGCTTTGAGCAGGGTCTTCAGTGACTCTGAGAGCCTCTGACTGAGTGGGACAATGATATAATGAAACAATAGCATACAGTGCCAGCTGTAAGGAGCTCCTTGAACCCCCAGCCTTGATGTTCTTGGAGGAGCTAACAAAGCCTGTCCTGCAGAACTGGCTTGGGTCAGTTCCTCCCTGGAGGCATGTAAGAAGTTTACTAGGGCCTGGCCCATTTCAAAGGGCCCAGATTCACAGTTTCTTAAGAACATAGCTGCATAATTTTTAAAAGAAATAATTAAAAAATTTTAAAGTTATGTAGCACTGTCTTGCCGTTGTTCATCGATTTGCGCGAGTGGGCACCAGTAACATCTCCATTGTGAAACTTGTTACTGTTTTTGGCATATCGAACACGCCACGGGTAGCTTGCCAGGCTTTGCTGTGCAGGCGGGATACTCTCGGTAGCTTGCCGGGCTCTCCAAGAGGGGTGGAGGAATTGAACCCAGGTCAGCTGCGTGTAAGACAAACACCTTACCCTCTGTGCTATCGCTCCAGTCCTTAGAGTTATATACCCATAATAAATGTTTTGACTTTTTTTAATCAATTCATAATTGATTTGCAATTTCGTGGAATTCCAGGAATTTAGCTCCACTCACCTATGTGCCTAATTGTCATGAGAGAGAGAGAAAGAGAGAGAGAAAAGAGAGAGAGAGAGAGAGAGAGAGAGAGAGAGAGAGAGAGAGAGAGAGAGAGAGAGTGTACCCCAGAGTAAGGAAACAACAAATGGTCAATGTCATCATAACTGAAGATTTTCTCTCTAGGACTCAGCTTAGGGATGGGTTCGGGGGTCTTTGGGACACTGGTGGAGGAATGTGGGCTCTTTAGTGGTGGGGATAGTATTGGAATAATGTCCATGAAAAATATTAGTAACAATATTGTCAATCCCAGTACCTCAATAAAACTGGTTAAAGGATAAAGAAGATCACTGAAGGATTTTCTCAGGATTAACACTGCTGGTGGTGAAGTACATTGTGGTGTGAACTGGGCAAAGCTCATCTCTGCAGTCCCCGCCTCCACCCACTGTCCACACTTGGAAGAACTGGACGTGGGGCCAGGGGTCTAGGCTGGCATTCGTTGCAATATTCTAGAGAACATGGCTTCTAAAACTGGATCTCAGTCTCTCCTGAGGCCATGCCATTTTTAAAAATTCTGTTTTACCAATTTGGACGATTCTCAAAAAATTAGATATTGAATTCCCATTTGACCCAGCAATACCACTGCTGGGAATATATCCCAGAGAGGCAAAAAAGTACAATCGAAACAACATCTGCACATGTATGTTCATCGCAGCACTGTTTACAATAGCCAGAATCTGGAAAAAACCCGAATGCCCCAGAACGGATGACTGGTCGAGGAAACTTTGGAACATCTATACAATGGAATACTATGCAGCTGTTAGAAAAAAGGAAGTCAAGAATTTTGTAGTTAAGTGGATGGGCATGAAAAGTTTCATGCTGAGTGAAATGAGTCAGAAAGAGAGAGACAGACATAGAAAGATTGCACTCATCTATGGTATATAGAATAACAGAGTGGGAGACTATCACCCAAGAACTGTAGAAATAAGTACCAGGAGGTTGACTCCATGGCTTCGAGGCTGGCCTCACGTTCCGGGGAAAGGTCAACTCAGAGAAGCGATCACCAACTACATTGTAGTCGAAGGCCATGTGGGGGAAGGGAGTTGCGGGCTGAATGAGGGCTAGAGACTGAGCACAGCGGCCACTGAACACCTTTATTGCAAACCACAACAGCTAATTAGAGAGAGAGAACAGAAGGGAATGCCTTGCCACAGTGGCAGGGTGGGGTGGGGGGGAGATGGGATTGGGGAGGGTGGGAGGGACGCTGGGTTTACGGGTGGTGGAGAATGGGCACTGGTGAAGGGATGGGTTCCCGAACTTTGTATGAGGGAAGTATAAACACAAAAGTGTATAAATCTGTAACTGTACCCTCACGGTGATTCTCTAATTAAAAATAAATAAAATTAAAAAAAAATTCTGTTTTACAATATCTGTTTTAAGCCATGTGTGCAAGGCTGTGGGGGAGAACAGGCAGTGCTTAGTTGCTAAGCTCTACTCCAGTTCTGTGCTCAAGGATCTCACCCAGGTCTCCTGCATGCAATGTATGAACATGGCCTCTTGAGTCATGTCCCTGACTTCAGAAATATTCTTTTTCCTTTTCTTTTGTTTTTTGGACACACGCAGCAGGGGTCAGTGCCTACTCCTGGCTCTGTGCTCAGGGATCATTTTGGCATGACTCAGGGGACTATATGTGGTGCTGGGGATCAAACCTAGTTTGGCCTTAAGCAAGACAAGAACCCTACCCACTGAATATCTTTACAGCCCCTCAGAATAAACTTCCTAATGATTTATTATCAGTAACTGATTAGTTTACATAGCTATTATATATACCTATAAACCTTGGATCACATAAAAAAAAATCCCCAGAAAAAAAGGTCTCTTGGGTCTTTTAGTATAGTGAAGAGATAGTATAGTGGATAGGGCACTTGCCCTGCATGCAACCAACCTAGATTAGATGGATTCAATTATCACACCCAAATGGTCCCTGAGCAATGGCCAGGAGTGATTCCTGAGCACAGAGACAGGAGTAAGCCTAAGAACATTTGCATGTATCCCCTAAACAAGGAGTCACAAGTGGGAAAAGTTTAAGAAGCCCTGATATAGAAAGAGATCTTGCAATGAAGATAGGAAAGTACATGAGAAGATAAGAAGTCTTTTCCAATAATTGACCCACAAATAAATTTAGTCTTGGTAATGACTTTTGAATTTTACTTATTTTTTTGAGAATGATGTTTACAATATCTGTCAACCCCCGATCACCAGTATTTGATTAGATTGAGCTGCCTATATAGGATAGGAACCCCTGAGACTCTTTATTCCCACCTACAAAACTTTGAAAACCTGTACAATTGGCTTAAGAAGGTACTTCCCAGGGGTTGTAGAGATATAACATACAGTAAGGCACTCATCTTATAGGTGGTTAACACAGATTCTATCCCAGGTACCACATCTGGTCCACTGAATGCTTCCAAGAGTGATCCTTGAGCACAGAGCCAAGAATAATCCCTCATTACTATTTGTTGTAACCCCCAAATGAACCACAAAAACAAATTTAAAAAGAAAATACTTTACATCAAGAGAATAATTACTCTTTGCTAGTTTGTTTTGGGGCCATAATCCGGCCGAGCTCAGGGCTCAGAGATCACTCTTGGTGGGACTCAGGGAGACAAGACCCATGTGGCTGTGGTCAAGGAAAGCAACCTGCTGGCTGTGGTTTTGCTCTGGTTCCCTAAATAATTGCTGTGTGCCAAGACACATAAATAGAGCTTAGCTCTTCTGTAATGCCCTCAATTAGCTTGCAGCCATGTTGCAATTTCTAAACATGGTATGCTGTTTTACTTACATACATTAAATATTTTTCTTGATTCTCTGCTTAAGGATGAGTTTCTAGACTTCTTGTTTGTGTTTAGCTAGAGGTCTAAACCCTGTGCTTCTCCATTCTATTAGCTAGAAATAAGGGAGTTATTTTTATGATCTTTAAGATTTTCCTGGCTCTAACAATCCATGGTTCTGTGATTCCCTGTGCTTTTATCTTGACATGAGAGTACCAGATTTCATCCTATAAAGAGAAGGCAATATAAGAAAAGCATGAAGAATGTGTTTTTGCTGGATTGGATGCATTATAAAACTACTCTAATATACTAACAAAACTGGAAGAACCTGGTGCCATCTCTTGCTAGTTTACAGAGTATAGAGGTGAGTAAGTGACAATACATAGTGGTGGGAGAGTGCACATAAGATTCTATTAGAATGGGAAAATGACATTAAAATTGAGTAAAACATTGAAGTCTGTTCCGTTATATTAACTGGGCACATACTACACTTGATTTTCTAATCATTTTTACCACGGTCCTATTGTAGTTGGGATGTAAAGGATCAGTTTAAAAACAATTGACACAGATTTAAAAATCATTTCTCATTAAGCTGCTGCATCTGTCAGCATGTTCAAGAATACAAACAACAAGAAAAGCAACGTGGAGCTTCACTGGAGCCCAGAAATCTCTGTTCTGGGAATTGAAAATTGCAAACCAGTTTGCCAGACAATTGTAAGCTGAAACACAAATAGTTTTAGCTATAAGGATTCTTAGGACTCAAGAATGCCGGGAAGTGAGTCTGGCTGGCAAGACAGAAATGAATTTCCACCACTGGAAAGAACGGTTTTCAGAACTTTGAATTTCAAGTACAGGACACTGTGGTGCAGATGAAAACATATTTGTGTAACATTTCATTAATTGACTTCCTTTTTGAAGCCAGGGCCTAATGGCCTGGAACCATACTGCATTTGAAACCCAAAATGATGGTGCAGGATTTGGGTACAGAGAAAAATGAATAATAACAAAATAGCTAATGAAAGATAAAAGACGAACAGAATTGGCCAGGAGTATAGTAACATTAATAATCTATCTTTCTTGTGAAATTCTGAAAAATCACAAAGAACACTTACTCCCATGGCATAACCAACTGTGAAGCATAATAGGTAGAACTTAAAAAAGAAAATCTGAGACAGGCAATAGGGAAGAGATGAAACTTCCCCAGCCCCAGGGGACAGTGAGTACATTTAAGGCATTTGAAAATTGAGGTTGAATTAAACTCTAGGAAATATTTTCTACTGTCGGCAACAATTCTGTGCTGGCCCACTGGGATGGAATACATCATCTAACAGGATATTTTCATTTCTAATTTCTTTAACTTCATGGAAAATCCTATCTGAATTCTTCCCAAATCTCTGTGGTGTTTACTAAGTGAAATAACTTAGTGCCCGCCACAGCCTTTACTAACTTACTCTCCACTCATTCCTCCAAATCAATAATAAGCGCATTAGATAACATTGGTCCCCAAACAAACCCCAGATGCACCACACTATTAACCTCCCTCCACTCCAGGAAAGCAACTGACACTCAGTTCTCCTACGGCTTGGCGGGCTTGCAGCCTCCAGTCTTCGACAACTCCTACCCAGCTCCTCTCCTGCTTTTCCTGCCCAATATTACATGAATACCAGGTTGGCCTCCTGGGCTTGTGGGGACGGGGGAGCTCGGTGGATGGGTCCAGACAATGGGAGGCCAAGGATATTGAACTAGGAAGGAAAAGTAAGTAGAAAAATATAGTTTATTGTCCCTGCTGAAAACTCCCTGCTTTGGCATTTTTCAGTTCCATTGAGAAATGTCAACGTTCTCTCCCACCGTCTGGCTGAGGCAGGTGTGACCAGGTGTCGCCACACACAGTGGGTTCTCACAGTTGGGCTGCGTGTGTGTCAGGGAGCTAAATAAGGTGCCAGTTCAGCCCACCCCCCTCTTTGCTTCTGCTGGCCAGACCCACTTCCCCATCTGACAGTCTTATAAATAGCTGTGAAGCAGCTGGCCCTCCTCTCACCTCCTGACTCCATCAGATTTCCTCACCGAAGCCCCTGGCAGTCAGGCAGCTGGGAGCCCCCCTCTCCCTTCTTTCCCCTTCTCCTCCCTCCACCTCTGACATGTGGCCGCCACTTCGGCAAGTCCCACTGGAATGATTCAGAGATTGACTTGTATGAGAGAAGGGCTCAAGGAGGTTGGGAGTGGACTTGACCACCAAAACAAGCTGTCACCCCACTCAATGAGG
Source organism: Sorex araneus (assembly GCF_027595985.1). Taxonomy (NCBI): domain Eukaryota; kingdom Metazoa; phylum Chordata; class Mammalia; order Eulipotyphla; family Soricidae; genus Sorex; species Sorex araneus. The sequence continues at coordinate 179,761,308 of NC_073302.1, read as the reverse complement.
GGACGGAAGGTTGGGAGACACCATAGTGAGCCATCAGACAGCCCAGAGTACAGGGGCCAGATGGCTGACCCAGCACAACTCCCAGGATTCATTCAAGAGTGAGTCAAATATTACAAGTATCTGTGGGGTTCTGTAATGCCTTCTATCTACATTTTACATACTAGAGAATCATTGGGGAACAAATAATATAAGATTAAAGGCATTATTAGTAATCTTTACAAATATATTCAGAGTTCAATGAGGGTAGGATTTAGAATAATAAAGCATGAAAGAATTAAAAGTTTAAACTATATAATAATAAAGTGATATCATAAAAGGGGCATTTTCTTCCTAAAAACAGTTGATTGCTATAAAAAAACTTTGGTTCTACTCTCAAGGGTCATAGAGCTGTAGGAAGCTAATGAGATTCAAGGTAAACATCTTGGGCACAATACTATCTCTATGACCCAGGTCAAGGAGGTTCAGGAATTAATAAGAAAATGGGTACCAATATGTTCTAGGGACAAGCAAGGGGATTCAAAGAAATATCCCTGAGCCTTGATCTCTGAGATTCCAAGATTGTGAGATAAACAGGGGTCCAGCAGATACTGTTGAAGGTGGAGTGGTCAATCTTGCTTTGGGGAAGAAGAACTGAGGACATATACAGAGGTGACTCTCATCACAGTGTAGAGCCAGGAGATGAGAAACGAGGAGGTCTGAGAAGCAGTGGATGGATTCGGAGAGCCCAAGGGGACTGGATCAGAGACCGCTATAATGAGAAGAGGCATATAAATGGAAAATAAAATGAAGCCTTTGGACAGAATGAGGTCACCATAGAATAAGGCTGAAATGATAGGAGCTGGTGGTTCTAGCTGAAGAATCCTACTTTCTGTACAATTCTCATAGCCTGATTAAATGTCTAAATCTCTCCTAGATAAATTCTCCTATCAAGAAGTTATCCCTGAACACCAAAACCATGTTTCAGTGGAGCCACACATCTTTCTTGGAATGCATAGGCAGATGACCACAGGAATCTAAGACACCTCTAGAGACTGGCTGATGAGAGTACAGGGCAGGGAGGACACATATGATCAGAAAGTAAAGGGGGCATGCAAGAGGACTGGTGGGGCCTGGTAGGGAGCCAGGGATGTGGGGCTGGACAGAGCAGGCCACATCATCTCATTCTCTACAAAGCTTCCTTGGACTTTGCTCTTAGTTCTCTTGGTACCAAGTGTTATTCTTCATAGCCCTGAGGCCTCTGCACACTCCTTTATTGGCTTTGCTTCCCTTAGGAGGGCAGTGACCGGCTTTCCTCCCCACTCCTAAGTTGCCCTGGCACACACCGGACACTCAATAGATAACTGCTAGGATTATAAAAACTAATGCTCATTGAGAGTATTGTTATACCAGTTAAACTTCATCAACCTCTATGAGATAACTGGTATTAATCATTCCCGACTTTCAGGTAGATGAGTCCAAGTGGCAGGGCTGGGATGTGAGGTCAGGAATTCAACTTCTGAGGAGAGCAGAGAGGCCTGGGGGAAGGGAACAGGGAGATTAGTGGCTTAGGGGGCAGGCCACACAGAAACCCTCTCCTCCTTTCAGGCTTCAGTTGACTGTTGGCCCACCTCCTTCTTAGTTTCTCAGAGGACAGTTTAGGCCATGAATCCTTAGGAACACATGGCCTACCCACTTGAACTGGCCTCTCCTGGGGGGTGAGCTCCCCAGAGTTCAAGCTGCTGAATGTTTTCACAGGTATCCCTCAGCTAAAGGCTCCACGAACTCCCCAGACAGGCCTCCTCGCTGACACCCCGGCCTACATCCCGTTTGGGGGAGTTTCTGCACAACAGGTCAGAGGTCAGGTTAGAGGCAGCTCAAAAGTCACACAGCTCCAAGGAAATATGGGAGACAACATGAAATCTCCACACCCCTAAATCTGAAGTTTATCAGTGATTACTTCTCTGAGTTAAGGTTAAATGATCCCTGTGCATTCTGGTTTCAAAACCATTTCATTACCTGGAAGTCTTCACTTGATTCGAAGTGAACAATGTTTTGTCATGTCTTAAAAGTTGTTTTCTCCAAGTAGTTTTCTTAAACTGAACCCTGACTTGTGATAAGTGCTCTGCATCGATTTTCATTTCATCACCACAGCGTCCTGAGAAGGTCTTAGTAACTTCCATTTGCAGAGGAAAGAAACAGGGTAAGAGGCTGTTGACACTCCTTCACCTCTAGCAGTTTTCTGGTGAAAGGGGAAGGCAGAGAGCAAATGGCAGAGCTGGGGTCTGAACCTGTATCTTTCTCAACCTGGATTTAAAGATTTTAGCAACAGGTGCATTTTCAGTTAATAGTCATTATGAGAATGTGTAATTTTCTCAGATTGGGCCCTGGGAAATGAGGTGTTTGAACATTACTTCAACTATCTTCAGTAGTCAATGTGAGACTCTTTTCTCAAACAACAATTTGATTATTTAATGACTTTTCAAAAAAACAAAAAGAACCAGACTAAAAATTCCATTTTAATTTGGTCTTACTCTAAGAGGCCTAAACTAAATCTTAGGACAAGATTTAAGAGGGGTGAGGGGTGGGCGAAGTAACAATGTCTGAATGGTTTCGTTTGGGGATTTTTTTTTTTTTGGTGTTCGACTGAACAACAGATTTTGTTTAAAAAATTAAATGTGACAAGAAATTAATCCACATTGTGATCTAATTATTTTTAGAATTATGCAAAAAATGTAAGGTGTCTCAACTAGTTAATTTTGAAAAGCGTCTATGGAAATTGACTTTCATTACCTTTCATAAAGATTTTTTCTGTTTTTTTGCTCTCCTTAAATGGCATTTTCAACATTCACTAAATTGCTGGGTTACAAGGAAGTATTTCTCACAAAGTCTTTGAAAAATGGGTGGCAGGTGATGCTTTATGCGTGCCCAGGATATATTTATCAAATCTACTCATCATAATTGGACAAGTCAAAGATATACCTGGTATCCTAACCTCCCTAATGTTTCTGAAGGATCAGTTGCTTTTGGTTTGTCTTTTATTATTGGTTAGTTTTCAAAAATGTTGAAAATTTATGGTGTTGTATGAAGTTACTGCATCCACCATCTTAAAAATGTCCACGAAAGGCTGGAGAAGAACTGGCAACAGGTCCTGTTTAAATGTTCGGAAAAATTAGCTAGTGAATCCATCTGGGCCTGAGCTTTTGTTTTTGGGAAGACTTTTAATTACAGTTTAAATTTCCTTGATATTAATAGGTCTGTTCAGGTATTTCAGATCTTCTTGATACAGCCTTAGAAAATTATTGGAATCCAGGTATTTTTCTATTTCTTCTAGGTTCTCTTGTTTAGTGACATACAGACTTTCAAAGTAGTCCCTGACAATGTTTTGTATTCCTTTGGTTTCTGTTGTGAAGCCCCCCTTTTCATTTCTGATTCAGTTTATTAAGGATCTCTCTCTTTCTTGTGAGTCTTGCTAGAGCTTTATCAGAACAAAAACTCTCCCAAACAGTTTCTATGAGGCTCATATCTCTCTAATACCAAAAGAAAACAAAGACAGCACAAAAAAAAGAAAAATAGAGGCCAATATCCCTGATGAATATGGATGCGAAAATTCTCAAAAAATATTAGCAAATTCAACAACTCATCAAAAATATCATACACCACGATCAGGTGGAATTCATCCTGGGGATGCAAAGATGGTTTAACATTCGGAAATCAATCAACATAATCCACCATATCAACAAAAGAAAAGATAAAAACCACATGATCATATCAATAGATGCAGAGAAAGCATTTGACAAGATCCAGCACCCGTTTATGATGAAAAATTCCTGCCAAAATTGGCATAGAAGGGACTTTCCTCAGTATAGTCAAAGCCATTTACCACAAGCCTATGGCAAACATCGTCCTCAATGGGGAAAAACTAAGAGCCTTCCCTCTAAGATCAGGGATAAGACAAGGATGCCCACTCTCTCCACTTCTGTTCAATATAGTACTGGAAGTACTCACAACAGCAGTTAGACAAGAAAAAGTTATTAAGGGCATTCAGGTAGGAAAGGAAGAAATCAAGCTCTCAATATTCACAGATGATATGATACTATATTTAGGGAACCCTAAAGCCTCTACCAAGAAACTCCTAGAAACAATAGACTTGTATAGTAAAGTTGCAGGCTATGAAATCATACCCAAAAGTCCATGGATTTAATATATGCAAATAATCAGAGAGAACAAAGTGACAGGAAAAAAAGCAATACTGTTCACAATCATGCCTCAGAAAATCAAGTATATTGGAACTAAGGAGATTACGGACTTGTACAAAGAAAACTGAAAAACGCTACTTCACAAAATGAAAGAGGACATGAGGAAGTGGAAACATATCCCCTGCTCATGGATTGGGAGAACTAACATTATCAAAATGGCAATTCTCTCCAAAGCGTTGTACAGGCTCAATGCGATCCCTATAAAAATACCCATGACATTCTTCAAAGAAATGGAACAAACACTCCTGAAATTCATATTGAACAATAAGCTCCCACTAATAGCTAAAGCAATTCTTGGGAAAAGAAGATGGGAGGTATCACTTTCCCCGACCTCAAACTCTACTACAAAGTGGTAATAATTAAAACAGTATTGTACTAGAACAAAGGCAGAGCCGCAGATCAATGGAACAGAGTGGGATATTCTGACACACACCCTCAAATATATCATCATCTAATCTAATCTTTGATAAGGGAGCAAGAAATGTGAAGTGGAGCAAGGAGAGCCTCTTTATGGTGTTGGCAACAGTAACATGCAAAAATATGGGCTTAGATCTCTACCTAATACCATGTACAAAAGTTAGATCAAAATGGATTAAATACCTCAATGCCAGACCAGAATCTGGTATTGTCTTCCAGGTACATGGAAGACAACGTTGGCAAAACCATCCACAACATTGAAGCTAAAGGTATCTTCAAAGATGACACACCATTGGCCAAGTAAACGGAAAAAGAGATAAACAAATTGTACTATCTTTTTTTTATATTTGTGTAAACATGTGTCTTCATTTTTTTTTTATTATTGAGTCACCATGTGAAAAGTTACAAAGTTTTCAGGTTTAAGTCTCAGTTATACAATGCTCGAACACCCATCCCTTCACCAGTACACATATTCCACCACCAAGAATCACAGTATAGCTCCACCCCCCACACACACCCCTAGCCCCCCATCCCGCCTGTGTAACTGATAAATTTCACTTTACTTTCACTTTGATTACATTCAATATTTTAGCAAAACTCACTATTATTGTTTGGAGTTTCTTCCCCATAAAGTCGGACCTGCTGAAATGGAAGCATTTGATAATTTGTTTTCCGTTGCTGAGAATGAAGAGATCTGAGGTCGAATGACCTCACTAGCGGCCTCATGGTTTGGGGTTTCTTTATTTTAGTATTTTAGTCACTAAGTCCAGAGAAATATCTGCCAGAAATTGTATCACTGCAAACTTGTACTTCTCAGTTATATTATATTCCACATGAGTGCAATCTTTCTATGTCTGTCTCTTTCTTTCTGACTCATTTCAATCAACATGATACTTTTCATGTTGATCCATTTATATGCGAATTTCATGACTTCATGTTTTCTGACAGCTACATAGTATTCCATTGTGTACCAGAGTTTCTTTAACCAGTCATCTGTTTTGGGGCACTCTGGTTTTTTCTAAATTCTGGCTACTGTAAACAGTGCTGCAATGAACATAGAAATGCAGATGCCATCTCTACTATACTTTTTTGCCTCTCTAGGATATATTCCCAGGAGTGGTATTGCTGGGTCAAATGGAAGCTCAATTTCTAACTTTTTGAGAATCGTCCATATTGTTTTCCAAAATGCTGAACCAGTCGGCATTCCCACCAGCAGTGAAGAAGAGTCCCTTTCTCCCCACATCAACACCGGTTGTTTTTGGTTTTTGGGATGTGGGCCAGTCTCTGTGGTGTGAGATGACATTTCATTGTTGTTTTGATCTGCATCTCCCAGATGATTAGTGATGTTGAACATTTTCTCATGTGCCTCTGAGCCATTCGGATTTCTTCTTTGTGAAAGTTTCTGTTCACTTCATCACCCCATTTTTTGATAGGGTTGGCAGTTTTCTTTTTGTGGAGTTCAACCAGTGCATTGTATATCCTTGATATCAACCCTTTACCGGATGGGTACTGTGTAAATATCCTTTCCCATTCTGTAGATTGTCTTTGTACTTTGGTCACTGTTTCTCTCGAGGTGCAGAAGCTTCTTAGTTTGAGATAGTCCCATTTATTTATCTCTGTTTTCACTTGCTTGGCCAGTGGCATGTCAGCTTTGAAGATACCTTTGGCTTCAATGTTGAGGAGGGTTTTGCTGACCTTGTCTTCAACGTACCTTATGGATTCTGGTCTGATGTTTAGGTCTTTAATCCATTTTGATCTGACTTTTGTACATGGTGATAGGTAGAGGTCTAAGCCCATTTTTTTGCATGTAGCTGTCCAGTTTTGCCAGCACAATTTGTTAAACATTATTTCCTTGCTCCACTTCACATTTCTTGTTCCCTTATCAAAGATTAGATGGTCATATATTTGGGGGTGTGTGTCAGAGCATTCAACCCTGTTCCATTGGTCTGCCCCTCTGCCTTTGTTCTAGTACCAAGCTGTTTTAATGACTACTGCTTTGTAGGTAGAGTTGGAAGTTGGGGAGGTTGATTCCTCCCATTTTCTTTTTCCCAAGAATTGCTTTAACTATTCGTGGGGGCTTATTGTTCCATATGAATTTCAGGAGCACTTGCTCCATTTCTTTGAAGAATGACAAGGGTATCCCTATAGGGATCACGTTGAATTTGTACAATGCTTTGGGGAGAATTGCCATTTTGACAATATTAATTCTTCCAATCCATGAGCAGGGGATATCTTTCCATTTCCTCATGTCTTCTTTTATTTCCTGAAGTAGCGTTTTGTACTTTTCATTATACAAGTCCTTTACCTCCTTAGTTAAGCTGATTCCGAGGTAATTGATTTTTTTGAGGCACAATTGTGAACGGGATTGCTTTTATCATGTTGCTTTCTTCTCTCTCATTATTTGCATATAAGAAAGCCATGGACTTTTGGGTATTGATTTTATAGCCTGCAACTTTACTATATGAGTCTATTGTTTCTAGGAGTTTCTTGGTAGAGGCTTTAGGGTTTTCTAAGTATAATATCATATCATCAGTGAATAGTGAGAGCTTGATTTCTTCCTTTCCTACCTGAATGCCCTTAATATCTTTTTCTTGCCTAATCGCTATTGCAAGTACTTCCAGTACTATATTGAACAGAAGTGGAGAGAGTGGGCATCCTTGTCTCATCCCTGTTCTCAGAGGGAAGTGTCTTAGTTTTTCCCCATTGAGGATGATGCTTGCTGTAGGCTTGTGGTAGATGGCTTTGACTATCTTGAGGAAGGTCCCATTCTATACCCATTTTGGCGAGAGTTTTCATCATGAATGGGTGCTGGATCTTGTCAAATTCTTTCTCTGCATCTATTGATATGATTATATTATTTTTAACTTTTCTTTTGTTGATATGATGGATTATGTTGATTGATTTCCGAATGTTAAACCATCCTTGCATCCCTGGGATGAATCCCACTTGGTCGTCGTGTATGAACTTTTTGATGAGTTGTTGAATTCTGTTTGCTAATATTTTGTTGAGAATCTTCACATCTGTGTTCATCAGGGATATTGGCCTGTAGTTTTCTTTTTTGTGGTGTCTTTGGTTTTTTTTTTTGGTATTAGGGAAATGTGAGCCTCGTAGAAACTGTTTGGAAGGGTTTCTGTTTCTTCAATTTCCTGGAAAAGCTTGAGAAGAACTGGCAATAGGTCCTCTTTAAATGTTTGGAAGAATTCGCTAGTGAATCCATCTGGACCTGGGCTTTTGTTTTTGGGAAGACTTTTGATTACCGTTTCAATTTCCTTGATGTTAATAGGGCTATTCAGATACTCCAGGTCTTCTTGGTTCAGCCTTCGGAGATTATACGAATCCAGGAATTTATCCATTTCTTCTAGGTTCTCTTGTTTCGTGGCATACAGATTTTTAAAGTAGTCTCTGATGATCTTTTGAATTTCTTTTATTTCTGTTGTGATGTCCTTCTTTTCATTTCTAATTCGGCTTACAAGGGTTGTCTCTCTCTCTCTTTTTGTGAGTCTTGCTAGTGGTTTATCAATCTTACTTATTTTCTCGAAGAACCAGCTCTTGCTTTCATTGATCTTTCGGACTGTCTTTTGGGTTTCCATGTCGTTAATTTCTGCTCTAAGTTTTATTATCTCTTTCCTTCTGCCTTGTTTGGGCTCCTTTTGTTGGTCCTTTTCTAAAGTCTTGAGCTGTGAAGTCAAGTTATTTATGTGGGCCCTTTCTTCCTTCCTGAAATATGCTTGCAAAGCTATAAATTTTCCCCTTAAAACGGCTTTAGCTGCATCCCACAGGTTCTGGTAGCTCGTATCTTCATTCTCATTTGTTTCCAGGTACCTTTTTATTTCTTCCTTGATTTCCTTCCTGACCCACTCCTTGTTCAACATCGAGCTTTTTAATTTCCAGGTGTTTGATTTAGTTTTCTGCATCTGTCCGTGATTAACTTCTATTTTCAGTGCATCATGGTCTGAAAAGATAGCTGGTTACAATGTCTATTTTGTTGATTCTGTTGACGTATGTTGCATGGCCCAGCACGTGGTTTATTCTGGAAAATGTTCCATGTGCACTGGAAAAGAATGTGTATTCCCTTTTTTATATATAGAGCCCTGTATAGATCTATTAGCCCTCTCTCTTCTATTTCTTCCTTCAAAGCCAGTATTTCCTTGGTGAGTTTTAATCTTCTTGATCTGTCCAGACGTGATAGGGCGGTGTTGAAGTCTCCAACTACTATTGTGTTGCCCACAATGTCCTTCTTAAGGTCTGTTAGCAGCTGTTGTAGGTATTTAGCTGGTCCCTCATTGGGTGCATACACATTTTGGAGTGTGATTTGTTCCTGCTGTATATATCCCTTGATTAATAAAAAGTGGCCTTCACTATCCCTTCTAATCTTTTTCAATCTGAAGTCTATGTTGTCTGATACTAGTAAAGCTACCCCAGCTGTTTTGAGGGAGTTGTTTGCTTGCAGGATTGTTTTTCCATCCTTTGACTTTGATTCTGTGTTTGTTCTGGCTATTCAGATGTGTTTCTTGCAGGCAGCAGAATGTTGGGTTCAGTCTATGAATCCATTTTGCCAGTCTGTGTCTCTTAATTGGTGAATTAAGACCATTGACATTGAGAGAGATTATTGTCATAGGGTTTTGTGCCATCTTTCTGTAAGTGTTTGTTGTGCTTGTAGGGGTTTTTCTTGTCTTATAGTAGTCCCTTTAGACCTTCTTTTAGGTTTGGTTTAGAGTTTATGAAGTTCCTGAGTTGTTGTTTATCCGCAAAATAGTGTATAATTTCTTCGAGTTTGAATGAGAGTTTGGCCAGATAAAGTATTCTTGGTGAAGCATTCATTTCATCCAGTTTTTTCACTATATCCCACCACTGCCTTCAAGCTTGAAGGGTTTCCTCTGATAGGTCTGCTGTGAACCTAAGGGGTGCTCCATTGTATGTGATTTCCTTCTTCAACCTTGCGGCTTGCAGTAATGTGTCTCTGTTACGTCCATCATCCTAACTATGATATGTCTTGGAGTTTTTCTGTTAGGGTCTCTTTTAGCTGGCACCCTTCTGGCTCCTTGAATCTGGATGTCTGCATTGTCCAGCTCTGGGAACTTTTCAGCAATGATTTTTTTGACTGTGGCTTTTTCATTGGAGTTGGTTCCCTGTCCTTCTGGTACTCCAATGATTCTAATGTTATTCCTCTTGAATTCATCCCCTAGGACTCTAATTCTCCCTAAAGCTATTTTGAGGTCTCTCCCCATTGATTGTTGTTGCCTGTAGGCTGCCTGCAGCTGATCTTCAAGCTCACTGATTCTGTCTTCTGCTGCAGTCATTCTATTGTTGAGGGCACCCACTGAGTTTTTTAATTCATCTACCGAAACCTTTATTTGTGACATTTCCTTCTGTAGGTTTTTTATTTCTGTTCTCATTTCTTCCCATAATTTCTTGGCTGTCAGTTGTATTGTTTCTGTCAGGTCCTCCTTTAATTTCACGAATACCTTGTCAATCTTTCCATTGAGTTCATTGAACATCTTGAGGATTTCACCTCTGAATTCTTTATTGGAGAGCTCCAGTTTGTAGGAAAGGTCTACTGAGGCATCTAGACTCTTTTCTTCGTCCTCTCCTTGTGGCGAGGATTTGCGCTGTTTCTTCATATTGTTGTGGTGGTATGGAAGAGAGACCTTGAAGTTCACCTCTGGTTGTGAAAAAGGATTCTGAATGGGCTTGGTCAGTGGTAATCAATTTCTTCTGTACCCCCTCTAGAACATGTCCCTCTCTGATATTCCTCTATTCTTTATGTGAAGCTTCAAGCAATGCTTTTTGAGAGTGAGGTCCTTTAGCTTTGGCTTGAATAGCTGCTTATATTCATTGGTAGTTTTCAAACTTGGAATTATCTAGCAACCTGCAAGAGGGAGCGGACCAGTGTGCCGGCGCTGGAGGGTGGCGAGGGGCTAGCCAAATTGTACTATCTTAAACTCTGAAGCTTCTGCACCTCAAAAGAACCTGTGACCAAAATACAAATACAGTATGCAGAATGGGAAAGAATATTCACCCAATACCCATCTGATAAGGACTTGATATCAAGGATTTACAAAGCACTGGTTGAACTCTACAAGAAAACATCAAACCCCATCAGAAAATGGGGCGATGAAATAAACAGAAACTTTCTCAAAGAAGAAATCCAAATGGCCAAAAGGCACATGAAAAAATGCTCTTCATCACTAATCATCAGGGAGATGCAGATCAAAACAACAATGAGATATCATTCACACCATAAAGACTGGCCCACATCCAAAAGAACAAAAGCAACCAGTGTTGGTGCAGATGTGGGGAGAAAGGAACTCTTCTTCACTGCTGAAGGGAATGCCAACTGGTTCAGCCCTTTTGGTAAACAGTATGGTCAATTCTTTAAAAATTAGAAATTGAGCTCCCATTTGACCCAGCAATACCACTTCTGGGAATATATCCTGGAGAGGCAGAAAATTATAGTAGAAATAACATCTGCACTTATATGTTCATTGCTGTACTGCTTACCATAGCCAAAATCTGGAAAAAACCCGAGTGCCCGAGAACAGATGACTGGTTAAGGAAACTGGTACATCTACACAATGGAATACTATGTGGCTGTTAGAAAAAATGAAGTAACGAAATTTGCATATAGGTGGATCAACATGGAGAGTATCATATTAAGTGAAATGAGTCAGAAAGTGAGGGACATACATAGAAATATTGCACTCATCTGTGGAATATAAAATAACAGAATAGGAGACTAACACCAAGAATATAGAGATATTAGAGATAAAAAAGAAGTTTGCCCCACAGCTTGAAAGTTGGCATCACATGCTGGGTGCAAAAGGCAGCTCAGATAGAGAAGGGAACACCAAGTAAATGGTGCTTGGATGGCTCACTCAGGATGGGAGATGTGAGCTGAAAGTAGACTCTAGACCAAACATGAAGGCCACTCAATACCTCTATTGCAAACCACAACACCCCAAAGGAGAGAGAACAAAAGGGAATGCCCTGCCACAGAAGCACGGTGGAGTGGGGGGGGATACTTGGATCTTTGGTGGAGAATGGGCAGTTGGTTGAGGGATGGTGCTCGATCATTGTATGACTAAAACACAAACACGAAAGTTTATAAATATGTAACTGTACCTCACGGTGATTCACAGATTAAAAATAAATTAATTAGTTAAAATGTCCACAACCCTTCACTATTCCACTTCTGTCACTTGTAGTTCAATAAAATATCAACTCTTGTGCATAATGGAACAACAGGCACAGGGGATATCCTAGTGGGATGTTTAAAACAAAATCTACCTTTGAGAATTAGACCAAAAATGATGAGACAGGGTTAGTGGAGATGAAATTCATTGACCAAATTAAAATACTTGGATTGAAAAGAACGTAATTCAGAGCTTTGACATTTTCATCAAGGTTGCTTTGGAGTACTATGGCATACCTGTCTTTTTCAAAATACGTCTTCAATTTTGGGCTCCAGTGGTTCAAATTCTGATTATTGACATTACTCTTCTTGAGAAAAAGACATTGGATCCATAGAACACCAATGGAGTGTGAGAATACTGTCTGGAAAGGAATTTGTCCACATTGAGTACTCTTAAAAAAAGGTATGCTTTTACAGAGTATAGTAAGGAATAATTTACAGGTGAATTTCAAACTTAGTGCCAGAAGTAGCAGAAATTCTTTGCAGAAAGAGGGGAATGAGATGGGAAAGGGAAAAAAACATGTAGCCTTATCATGAGGGACACCACAGTGAGTAATGAGTGGAGAACATAGACCCAAACTTCTCCTTTGAGAAGGAATGGAAGGAGCTCCAGAGATGGGCTAAGATGAGAGCTGATCAGTGCATTTACATAGCGATTCTGAGTGACTCAGTTATTTGAGAGCTTGGTGCTAGCTCTCTGCAATCCACTCACACCTTTAAAACCTTTTATTATCATTTTTTTTTCAGAGCGGCTGGGAGGAATCAGGGCTATAACCTAGTACTGTTTGTGCTGGGGGTATGTAGTAGCAGAGATTGAATCCAAGGCCATATACTTGCAGAGACAAGTGAGGCTCGCACGTGGCCACATGAGCCGCATCGTAACCCATAACAAACACAGCATCAAGGGATACTGCTCTCTGTGTTTCTGTCCAAGCTCTAAAGACAAATAATGACCATATCCAAAGGCTATCAGGATCTATGGCTGAGTTGGCAGCAGATGGACCCTGACTCATAGTTTATAGGAGGATTGCATCAGTGGAAGTACTTGATAAGAAATATGTCAAATTAATTAACTTGTCGAATTCTTCCTCTTACAAGGCTTGAATGCAATCGATTGTTATAACACCGAGTTCCATTTCCCAGTAGCACCAATTGTCCATTTGCTTGCTCCTTACTCCATTTGTGGACTTAAAAGTACTCAGACATTCCAATGATTCTCAAAATCACCCGCATGGCTGCTGTGTATTGTAGTGGAATGTGTATACAAACATGGACATAAGTGAATACAATATGTGACATAAGAGAAGCATCATGCAAGGTCCTTGTATTGACAGCTAGATGGAAAGTTAAGAGTAGAGTGACTCCTCCAGCTATCATTTTCTTAGTGTTTGATCATTGTGTGATTGTAACCCAAACACGAAGGCTTGTAACAACCTCAGGGTGATTCAATAAAATAAAAAAGAAAGAATAGAGTGAAAAATAATGTTTTTAAATGTAAGACTTGGATTTAAATGTTAAAGAAGAAAAACTTAGTATTTAAGTATTGATTTAAAATTTGAAAATTATTGATCCCTGTCACCTAGTGCCTCCTCACCACTGCCAGGCGTGGCCTCACAATTAAAGAAAAGTATGGCAATTAAAATTTGTACTTTCCTTTTATCTTTAATAGAATTGTTATAATGATTTAAAATAACGTATTGTTTAAAAACATAGTAAAAATTTCATATTAATTGCATTGAAGTAATTAGTGCAATTCTAAATGCACTGGTTGAACAGATCTGTAGATCTTACGAACTGAAACTCTATATGCACAAAACCTGTCACTTCTCCTACACCCCTCCAGCTATTGGTAACCACAATTCTACTTTCTATTAAAAGAAATTAAAAAATTGAAAATATATAGAATTTTAATTCTTTTTACATTTTATTTTCACATTTAATTTATGAAAGTAAATTCAAATTTGTATATATTGTAATATTTTCATTCTCTTGACATTACTCTCCACAGAGCACAAATTTTATGAAAAAATGTTGATTTTATAATAACATAATTAGTGATTTAGTTAAAATAATATCAATAAGAAATTTTATGAAATATATGATAAATTATACATGCCTTTACTTGACTATTCATTCAAACATTCCAGTTCATCAACAGAATACCAAGACATATGCAATAACAATTAATTCAGTCACTTTTTGACATTGTGCCAGACATAAGCCATATAAAGGCTGTAATTTTACTCATACTTATTAATTTTGTTTCAGAAATATATTTCTCAAGGATGGAAGAGAAGAAATATTTTAACAGTTTATTACCTTTGAATAGTTATGCATATGGCATGTGGGTGTCTATTTGATCTTTTGTCCCTCAAAATATGAACTTGCCTAATTATAATTTTAAGTCTAGTTATGCATCAGTATTCCTAGAGGAGTCCTAAATTTCACTGAAATTACCTTCACTGATCACACTGGGCCTCTCTACCAAAAATTCCTAGTACATTCTAAGTGCTAGAGATCCTAAAAATTGACTAAATCCTTGTCTCCCTTTCCTTCCTTCCTTCCTTCCTTCCTTCCTTCCTTCCTTCCTTCCTTCCTTCCTTCCTTCCTTCCTTCCTTCCTTCCTTCCTACTTTCTTTCTTTCTTTCTCTCTTTCTTTCTCTATCTCTCCCTTTCTCTCTTTCTTTCTTTCTTTCTTTCTTTTTCTTTTCTTCTTTCTTTCTTTCTTTCTTTCTTTCTTTCTTTCTTTCTTTCTTTCTTTCTTTCTTTCTTTCTTTCTTTTCTTTCTTTCTTTCTTTCTTTCTTTCTTTCTTCTTTCTTCTTCCTTCCTTCCTTCCTTCCTTCCTTCCTTCTTCCTTTCTTTCTTTCTTTCTTTCTTTCTTTCTTTCTTTTCTTTCTTTCTTTCTTTCTTTCCTTTCTTTCTTTTCTTTCTTTCTTTCTCTTTCCTTTCTTTCTTTCTTTCTCTGTTCCCTCCTGGCAGTGCTCAGGGGACAATATGGGACACTGGGGATCAAACCCAGGCTGCCTGAGTGCAAGGCAAATGTCCTACCCACTGCTCTATCACTCCAGCTCCTCTTGTCTCCATTTTTCATGTGTGGATAATAATATTACCTCCCTGGAAGTACTATTATAAATATGAGGAAATCAAATTCTTAGGGAGCACCCAGCCCAAGACTGGTGCAGAGGAGATAGGAATAGTAGTAGTCAGGGGTAGCAGTGGGGCACAATAGTCACAATGGGGACTGAGATTCGGAGTTCAGAGCCTTCGATTATCTTCAAAGGAATCGTGAAGGAATGCACACAGGCATTCGAGAGTTGAGGATATTTCAGAGCATATTTTTAAAAGACTAAGTCACTATTAATTGGGTTTTAAAAAGCAATTGAAGAAAAGTAAAGTAAAGAAAAGTAGAATTGAGATGAACAGATGAGAAAGAATGGAAAGAGACAGGGTGATAGGGCTAAATGCTATTCTTCACAATAGCAGAACTTATAGGGAAAGAAGTGGTGGGTCATGCATTTCAGGGAAGGAGGGTGTCACAGTCAAGGAGCAGGAGTAGGAAGCTCTGAGGACAAACCTGAAACCTGAATCTCCTGACACCTGTAGACACACTGCATGGGAGAGAATTTTTGGTCACCTCTTGAAAGGACCACAGGTGCCACAAAATTTATGAAAAAGAACCAAGTGCCAAATAAGAGAGCGACTTAGAGCAAAGCTTATTGACCTAGTTTTCTGGGATACAGTTTTAGGCTATTGATACAGGTATCAATAGTCGTAGGTGGATCTGAGTCAAGAGCAAAAAAGTAAACAAATGATGGAGCTGTTTGCTTTTTACAGAGGGAAGTTCTGAGTTTGCTGGGAATCTGTCCTTCACAGGATTCATGTTTACTGCCCTGATAGATGAAAATAGTGAGGACAATGTTTGTGAATTTATTTTTACCATTCTCCTTAGAAAGAAATCATCTATCATCTATCATGTGTATGAATTTAGATAAGTGATTCAACTTACTATGTTCATCTCTTCATTACAAATAGAAGGCCCATGACATATGCCTTGTGTACCAGTGAAAATTTTTAAAAATACATACAGAGCTCCAGAGAGATTACATTGTGTTAGGAGTCTTGCTCTGCAATGCAGCTGAATTTGGCTCAAAACTACATATGGTTCTTAGAGTACCCGTCAGTGATTGCTTCTGAGCACAGAACCAGGAACAGCCTCTGAGCATTGCCTGATGTCTTCCATGTCCTCCCTGCCCTCAAATATATCTAGCTCTGGAGGTTTTTTTCTTATACAATTATACAAGTATCTTGTATATCCTGGATATTAAACCCTTATCAGATGGGTATTGGGTAAATATTCTTTCCCATTCTGTAGTCTCTTTCTGTATTTTGGTCACTGTTTCTTTTCAAGTGCAGAAGCTTCTTAGTTTGATGTAGTCCCATTTGTTTATGTTTGCTTCCACTTTCATGGTCAGTGCTGTTTCGTCCTTAAAGATGCTTTTAGCTTCAATGTCATGTAGAGTTCTGCCTGCATTTTCTTCTATGAACCTTATAGATTCATGTCTGATATTGAGGTCTTTAATTCACTTTGATCTGACTTTTGTGCCTGGCATTAGACAGAGGTCAGAGTTCCTTTTTTTGCAGATAGCTATCCAGTTTTCCCAGCACCACTTGTTGAAGAGGGTTTCTTTGTTCCAACTTTGCATTTTTTGCTCCGTTGTCAAAGATTAAGTGGCCATATATTTGGAGGTCTGTGACAGGATATTCAACTCTGTTCCATTGGTCTGCAGGTCTGTTTTTATCCCAATACCATGCTGTTTTAATGACTACTGCTTTGTGGTAGAGTTTGAAGTTGGGGAAGGTGACACCACCCATCTTCTTTTTTCCAAGGATTGCTTTAGCTATTAGTGGGGGTTTATTGTTCCATATAAATTTCAATAGGGACTGCATTAAAAAATGGGGAGAAGAAATGAACAGAGGTGTCCTCAAAAAAGAAATACAAATGGCCAAAAGGCACATGAAAAAATGCTCCACATCACTAGTCATCAGGGAGATGCAAATCAAAACAACAATGAGTCTCTGTGACACCACAGTCTCTGTGACACCACAGTCTCTGTCACACAGTCTCTGTCACACCACAGAGACTGGCACACATTCAAAAGAATAAAAGCAAACAGTGCTGGCATGGATGTGGGGGAAAAGGGACGCTCCTTCACTGTTGGTGGAAATGCCGACTGGTCCAGCCCTTCTGGAAAACAATATGGACAGTCCTTCAAAAACTAGAAATTGAGCTTCCATATGACCCCTCAATACCACTTCTGGGAATATATCCCCAGGATGCAAAAGAGCACAGTAGAAGTGACATCTGTACCTATATATTCATTGCAGCACTGTTCACAATAGCCAAAATATGGAAACAACCGAGTGCCCTAAAACAGATGATTGGTTAAAGAAACTTTGGTACATCTACACAATGGAATATTATGCAGCTGTTAGGAGAGATGAAATCATGAAATTTGCTTATAAATGGATAAATATGGAGAGTTTCATGCTAAGTGAAATGAGTCAGAAAGAGAGGGACAGACATAGAGGGACTGCACTCATTTGTGGAGTATAGAGTAATATCATATGCACTGACAACCAAGGACAGTAGACACAAGGGCTAGGCGAATTGCCCCATAGCTGGAAGCCTGATTTATAAGTGGATTGGAGAAGGCAGATGGAATAGAGAAGGGATCACTTAGAAAATTATGGCTGGAGGAACTAGTTGGGATGGGAGATGCATGCCGAAAGTATATAATGGACCAAACATGATGACCTCACAGTGTCTGTGTTGCAAGTTATAATGCCCAAAAGTAGAGAGAGAATATGGGGAATATTGTCTGCCTTTGAGGCATGGGGAGGGTGGGAAAGAGGGGGTATACCTGGGATTTTCATGGTGGGGAATGTGCACTGGTGGAGGGATGGGTGTTTGATCATTGTGAGATTGTAACCCAAACATGAAAGCTTGTAAGTATCTCACAGTGATTCAATAAAATTTTAAATTTTTTTTTAAAAAATACATTTAGCTCTGGAGGCTTGAAAAAGTTAAAAATGCAAAGTTTGAAGCTTATACAAATATATATTTGAAAATACAGGGCATGATTATTGCATTTCTATATCAAGTTAGACTGGGTTCCCAGATCAAATATTTCAAACACAGATTTTTATAAAGATGAAGAGACTTGTGGGACACCAGCTTTATTGCTCACTGAGTTTTTGTGAGACACCAATTATTCAGAGGATGGGTCCTTACAATAAATTCTGCTGCTGCCATGTCACAAGATGAATAGTTATGTAAAGAGGGAAGAGAACAGGTCAGAAAAAGGTCATCAATATAATGGTTGCAGAGAGTCAAAGAATGAGTGTATTAGAGAAAAGAACCCCTATAGAGGTTTCCCCTTCCCTGTTGGAGCCAGGTCTGTGGCACCCTCACAACTCACTGACCTTGAATGGAGAAACAAACAATAAGTCAGTAAAACATAAATTAGATTACAACATGGAAGGACCTGAACCATATTTGGGTAGAATAATATTATTTCCCCAGTTCCAAATATACTCTTTCCCCCCAGCACCCTGCAAAATTTGAGTAGGTTCAGATTTAATCTTACATCTCTCCTGAAAGTTGTAATGCACTGTAATTTCTCCTGGGTTAATGTAGCACACTGAGTGTTGACAGTCAGAGCATCTAATTATTCGAGGTTGTAATTTCCCTGCAACTTGACTAATAAGCTGGTTTCTGAATGCAACTACAAGGTGCTGCTTGCTTCTCTGAGACACCAGGGACTCTTCCTTAAGTTGCATGGGGATTCAGCTTTTCACAGAGATCCCGAGGGGGCAGTAAAGCAATTATCTGGAGAGTTTAGGAAAAGTACTGACTCATCTTAATTATCTGGATATGAGTAAAATCCAATTTCAACAAACTTGAAGACACTGTCCTAATTACTTTAAATATATTTTGCAAGAATTGAGTCATCATTTGGGCATTAAACCTTTGTAGATAGATTGCTATTGTTGTATTGGTGTCTATTATAATCAAATTTAATCTGCTTGAATTACCTAGAAAATGGCTTTAAATGATCACTTCATTTATTTATTAAAGTATGGAATCCACCTTGAGAAAAGACAAACAGAAAGGGCCCCTGTCTGTAACATTTGGGTTTCCAGACCATAAACTCAAATAATAGTTCTTGCAAAGCAATTTACTTTGAGTTACTGAATTGAAGGCAGCATGGAATTTGAACTCTTTGTCCTGGTCAGTTTTGCATTTCAGACTGCTTGTTTAGATCAGCTTGAACATGGAGCAATTATTTAATTATGACTAGGAACAGCCTTACTTTAGTCTTCTTTTATGAGCTCTTGCATTTGTCAGGATCATCACTCACAATGCCTGGTCATGCTCAGGCAATGTCACAAGAAAATATGAGGGCTTCGGTCCTTACATTTCTACACCACTCGGAAGGTGCTCTTACTACAAGGAGACAAGAGGTTGAGCCCATAAAGAGACAACAATAATAGAGCAAAGTATTTACTAAGGGTTTCGTGTAGTGTCTTATACACAGAAGGTACTTGAATATTTATTTAGTAAATGAGAATACATATGTTGTATGGTCCTTATTTCAAATGCAGTTCCCATAAGCTATCTAAACAAAGGAAATCTTACAGTTATGGATTGAGCTTAATTTTCCTTTCAACATCACATTTATATCTTCCTTTTTGAAGGTTCCATAAGCCAAAGGAACCATCTCAGAGATTCTCAATCAACTGGGCCAGCAGTTCAATGCTAGGGCACTGGAAGGTTGTAGAAAATTGGCTAGGAGGGAATCATTGTATGGTAAAGGGTAGAACTGCAGTTTTAGTGGTGAAGACTAGATAGATAGATAGATAGATAGATAGATAGATAGATAGATAGATAGATAGATAGATAGATAGACAGACAGACAAATAGATACTCACACACACACATACATATATATAAACTTTGTTTAAACACTGTGATTTAGAAAGTTGCTCATAATGTAGTTGTTCTGAACATTCAATGTTTCAACACCAATCCCACCAACAGTGTGACTTTTCCTCCACCAATGTCTCCAGTTTCCCACACACCCCCAAAATCTTCCCCATATCAGGCACAAATTAATTTATTTTATATGGATTGTCACAACGAAATGACTCATGGAATTATAGAAAATTACTTCAATAAAGGAAAATTTGTGGAAATTGTTATATCTCACAATGGCCTCATGAAAGTCACTGTCTGGGGGTTTACTGAGCTATTTCTTGCTAGTTGAGCCTTCTGTATTTTTGTTTCTTGAGCTTATTTGGCTTCTGTGCTACTTTCCCATCTAACTTGGATTTTTCCTACTGGGACATAATATTGTGGAGGTGTTGCATCTGCAGACCTCAGGGCTCCAGGATCTGTAGAACTGGGATGATTCTCAGCCTGCCCCCCTCCTCTCAAGGGGGCCCCAGAGTATTCAGCCCTCAACTGGTATACTTGTGAGTTTCCTCAGCTTGGCTTGCACCCCTTCTGAGATTAGTCATGAATCTCTGAAGCTGGGTAATTGTTTCCATGGTGTGACTTCTGGGGCTTCTGGAAGTACAGGAGGATGAGGGGAGACAGCCCACCCCAACTCTGAGAGACCTTAGAATTTTCAGTCCCCCAACCAGTGTGCCAGGGAGTTCCACCAGTTTGGCAGAGATTAGTTGTGAGGAAATGAAGTTGAACTATTTGTATGACTGTGGCTGAGTGGTGTGTGAGGCTGCCAAGGTTTTGGCCAAGCAGAGGCTGGGCCCACCCTTCTCCCGAGGGTGTCCCAGGGTTTTGGCTTTAAGGCTTGTGTCCTCATGAGTTTCAGTGGCTTGGCTTTCATCTCTTCTGATATTAGTCACAAAGCCATTGGGCCATTGTTTACATGGCAATGGCTATGGGATGTTGGTATGGCTGCTAAGGCTTTTGGAAGCATGGGTGAAGACATTTTATAGACTTACTGGTTCATAAAGATACACATATTATCTTATTTAAATTATAAATAGGATGGGACTGGAGCAATAGCACAGCGGGTAGAACGTTTGTTTGCCTTGCACATTGCTGACCCGGTTTGATTCCCAACATCCCCATATGGTCCCCTGAGCACCCCTAGGGGTAATTCCTGAGTGCAGAGCCAAGAGTGACCCCTGTGCATCGCTGGGTGTGACCAAAAAGCAAAAAAAAAATATAAATAGGACCCAGAGAGATAGTACAAGGCTCAAGGCTAGTTGCTGCCTGCCACACCTGGTCCTTTAGCATTGCCCTGTAAAGCCCTGGAAGCCTTGAGTAGCTTCAGTGTGGCCTAGTGAACCTCAGCACCCCGGGGCCCAAGTAGCACTGTATTTTCAGACTCTAGCATTGAAATCAGGCCTGGTGGGCTGACAATTGCCAGGAGGGGCTCCTGAGTCTCTGGGCACCTTTTGAGAAGCCTCTACTCAAAATATTATGAAGACCACAGTGGTAGTCAGCCTTTAAAATAACTCCCAGTGATATAATCCTACCCAACAGTATCATGCACTGTAAATCTGCTATCTTGAGGAGCCTGATATTGATGATTCATTTCTAAATATAGACTAAAAGTAATGGGATATACAAGGTGAGTGTGGGTGCCAAAGACTATGACATCTAGCTTGTTCTCCTACATCTCAGTTCCCATCTTTCTATCTCTGTCTCTGTCTCTGTGTCTCTCTCTCTTTCCCTCTCTCTCCCTTAACACACACACACCCATTCACACACACACCCCAAGCCTTGCTCTTGGGGAATATGGGTGCCACTTTATAAGGAAGCTACATGAGACCCTGTCAGGGACCTCGATGTTGGATTAGCAACTCTCAATGAAACCCGAGACCTGCCCAGTGCCACAGGAGAGAGGAGAGGGGCTCATTCACTCCACACCCCGAGCTGATGACAGCTCGACTGAGAAGCCCTGTGCCTGCATTCCTGATTTCCCGAAATTGTAAGATGATAAATGTTGATTGTTTTAGCCATTACATTTTGAAGTCATTTGTTAGACAGGATATGTAATTGATACTGTCATTCCTGCCTTTTCTAGGTTATTCCAATAGTCTGACAAATGGTATTCTTTCTCTTTCATTACTCAAATTTTCCTCACCACAAGTCCAATCATACTCATCTTACAAAAAAAAAAAAACCCCAATGTTATAAGTTTTCATTGCTCCCAAAGAAAAACTTAAAACCAGTACAGAATATTCTGGGTCCTTCATAATCTGGCATTACCTGCTGTTTTCAACATTTTTTTTGTGGTTTTGGGGAAGAAATCCAGGGCTTCACACATACAGCACAAACATGCTACCTCAGAACCACAACCCCCGGTCCTCTATTTTTACTCATGTTCCTATTCCTCACGATCTCCTCTCCAACGACACCAAATTCAGCAGTTCTCAAGCATACCACATACACGCATGGTTTCCTGTTTTGTTCTAGCTGTCCCTGGCCGATCCACCTCAAGCCTCTCCAGCATGCAGACCCTGTCCCCCTTTCTGTTAAGCCTTCTCTGCTATAAGCACAGTGCAGATATCATTTGTGTGCTCAGAATTCTCCGCTTCCATTACCTCCTTCTTCTACTCTTACAATAATGCGACCTTCACTGGGACGAAAAGTTTTTCCTAGAGCATGATCATTGAAAAGTATCAGGCCCAAGTCTTCTGAGTTCAAAATCCTGCCCTAGCTCTCATTACCTCTTACAATGTAAGCCTTGGCCAAGTTTTTAACCATTTAGGTCTTTATATCCAACTTTCTAAAATAAGATTCATAACAGAAACATTGGGTGAGAGCTGAAGTGTTTAGTCTAGTTCTTGGTATAACTAAGAGTTCAACACATGAGCTCTTGTTGACACTATAATTTGCATCAATAACCACAGAGACTAGCTCATCGATTTTCTCGGATGGGCACCAGTCTCCATTGTGAGACTTGTTGTTACTGTTTTGGGCATATCAAATACACCACGGGTAGCTTGTCAGGCTCTTCCATGGATTCCGCCCGGGATCCTCTCGGTAGCTTGCCGGGCTCTCCAAGATGGACGGAGGAATGGAACCAGGGTCAGCTGCGTGCAGGGCAAATGCCCTACCCAGTGTGCTATCACTCCAGTCCAGCACATAGTAAAAATTTTGTCTAGTAATACTCAAGTCTTTGAGAATTCTATGCATTATGATCAGGGACAAATGTGGGCAAAGGAATGGAAGTGACAATAGTGTGATTTTCTATCCAAGCATCAAGCAGGCCCATCCTTGTCTCACTTTCAAGATCAGAAGAGATGGGGCGCATTCAAGGTCCAACAGCTGTAGATCTGCTTTAATCTCTTTCAAGGCAGATTTTGTGTCTGCATATGGGAACAACAAAGAATCTAGCAGGTTGGGAAGGCAGCAGGAATTATGGAGCAATAGCACAGCGGTTGGGCGTTCGCCTTTCACACAGCCAACCGGAGTTCGATTCCTCTGCCCCTCTCGGAGAGCCCGGCAAGCTACCGAGAGTATCAAGCCCAAGCGGCAGAGCCTGGCAAGCTACCGTGTGTATTGGAGATGCCAAAAACAGTAACAAATCGATGAGCAACGGGATGACAGTGACAGTGACAGTGGCAACTATCAAGAACATGAGCATGAGAAAATTGCGCACATTCATGGGATGAAATGATTGTGATCTTGAGGAGAAAGAAAACATTTCCACTTTCTAAAGAGAAAGTCACCTGGGGATCCACTTGAAGAGTCAGTAGCCATTTAGGAACTGGGGCACAGTGGAAGGAGCCCTGGCAGGGTTCAAGATCCACCTGCACATGGACTGGTCAGGAAGTCTCCAAACTGTCTCGTTGTACTTCCCTCATCCCCAGTCACCGACCTGAAGTCAGAGAAAACGAGATAATATTTGTGAAGACAATATGTGAAAGTTTAAGAAAACAAAAAGTGCACGATGTGTCTATTTTTATGGCTTCCTATTTAAATAAGAAATAGACAAGCACGTGTAAGGACAGCAATGGAGACATAATTGATTCTGCTTATGCAAATGCGCTTTTCCTTATATGCTTTCCAAAAAACTCAAAAGGAAGTCATAAGACTAAAAGTCATTTTAAGAAGAACTTTCTTTTAAAAAAATTGGAATAAAAGTGATTTTTCTTTTTTGGAACTAACAGAACATGACTAAAATTTAAAGAAAATGAAAAAAAACAAAAAAGAAAACTTGAGAGAGCCAATATTTAACACAAAGGAACCAAAGAGTAAAAGCCTAGTGTTAGATTCTTCACCAAAAGCCAGAGTTCTCTCAGATGACATTTGGTTAGACAGATCAGTTTCTAAAACTTAGCCTTTGTATTTTCTAGAGGCCTCTTTGGAATCTACCCATCGCTTCTTAACCACTTTTCTGATGTCTTGAGATTATTTTGTAAGTTGAAACTTGAAAAAAGTGAAATGCAGAAGACAACTCTAGGTAAACTGGAGAAAACTGGTGATCTTTAAAGGGTGAATCATTCCAATAGAGAAAAAAAAAAGAAAACTCAGTTGACCGCCTACTTGGTGTACATTTTAAAATGAGACTTTTCATTTCAGAGGTTTCTTCCTTGGTTATCTCTCACAGAGAAAAAAATTATTACTGTTCACAATTTGAAACAAAAGTAAATGGAAGTTTGCAATGTTAAGAACCCCTGTGGAAATAAGACGAAATAAGACAAGGCCTTCAGACCTGTGAGAAAAAATCAATCTGATGGGAAATTGACAGACTTGTTTAATGTGAGGAGCCAGGGCTCAGGGCTGACCCCGAGACCTCCGTGGAGACACCAGTGAAGTTCTCTTAATCCATTCAATTACACAAAAGCATCACATAGGGGACCTTTTTTTGGAAAACCAAACATCACTTTAAATTAACTTTTTTTTGCCATTGTGTTTTAAATTCCAATTTCTTTCTCTTCATTCTCTACTCCACACTCAATTATTAAAATCACCAACTGCTCTACAATCAAAAATATTTCAGAAAGCGGTGATGCCAAAATTGGATTGACTCAAGTGAAATCAGACAGAAGGAAAGATATTTTAAACATCTCCATGCTTGGTGCATTGTTTAAGGATATGGCAACGAGTCATTAAAATGGATTACTTGGCTTTCTCCCCACAAAACCACTGCCATGTTCACCACTGGCCCCATTACAGCTGGATTCAGAGCAAGGAGGCACTGGAGTGAAATGAAACACATTAATGTGTTTATAGACTGTTTCCCCCCCTACTTCATCTATAATTTCTTCTTTTCTTTAATGTATGGTAAGATTTAAAAAAAAGTAAAATCAGATTTTGATTTGAAAAGCCAAATTGGAAAGTTAGAACAGAGAAAATAAAAAGTAGACTAATTTGTCCAATGAGAGCAAGAAGAGGGTCTTAATTTGTTTCTTTTCTTTTTTTTTAATTGCATCACCATGAGAACAGTTACAAAACTTTCAGGTTTAAGTCTCAGTTATACATAAATACCCATCTCTTCACCAGTGCACATGTTCCACCACCAAGAACCCCAGTAAACCCCCCTCTCATCCCCACCCTGCTTGTGTGGCAGATGATTTTCACTTTACTCTCTCTTTTCTTTGATTACATTCAATTTTTGACAGAAAACCCACTATTATTATTTGGAATTTTCCCCCAACAATCAGACCTGCCGAAAAGGCATCAATAGACAATTTGATTTCTATTGCTGATAATGAAGAGCATATGATGCCATGGTTTTGGAATTCTGGTATTTTAGTAATTAAGTACAAAGATATTTCTGCCAGCAGCCTGTGTGTTCCGAGATTGGTTTGTGTGCCTCTGGGATCATGGCCGTTTAGGACCAGAGGAGCCATTCATGGACGACCACTTGGGGTCTTGTTTGGGCAGGGAGCAGGGCCGGTTCTGCCCCCACTCCACATTGCAAGCTTTCCTGAGCACCCCATTACTGCAAGCTCCTACCTCTCTGTCCAGTTGGCTCTGAAAGGTGTAGTCGCCATGTTACCTCAAAGGGGAAAAGGCCAAGGGACAGAAACTCTTCCTCTCCTGGGGCAGCACGGGGCCGTAGCTTAGTTCACAGTCCAGAAGCATTTCTGCCAGCAGCCACTGCGTTACAAGATTGCTTTGTGTGTCTTTGGGATCATGGCCATTCAGGAGTGAAGGAGCCGTTCCTGAGCATTTTTTTGTATATCAGGAAAGGTTGTGTGGACAGACCAGAAATAGTTCTGGTCCCCACATACTGGAGCCATGTTTGTAGAAGCTCATGGTCACCAGGATTCCATCTGGAGAAGGCGGGGAGACTGCACCTGCTCCATATGGGGCATCTGAAGCTTACTCTGGGGTCCGGAGCATTCTCCGGCATTGTGGTGCCCACTGGCCAGGATTCTTCACTGCTGAGTGCAGCAAGATGGCGCTGGGGGTGGGTTGAAGGCATGACTTCCAGGGTCAGGGGAGGGCTGGAAGCCAGGATAAAATTGCCCAGTTCCAGTGCCCCCATGCAGTTTGGAGAAACAGTCCTGGCAAGGGTCTTAATTTGTTTCAAGTAATAATATCATATACATAAATGAACTTGCCTTTGTGGCCTGTCATTGAAATTCTGACTGCCACCCAGATATAGCCACATGGTTACAGAAAGAGAAGACGATAACCACCTCACAGGGAGGACACAATGGTACCTTACACAGTAAAGCAAACACACCCCCAGTCACCTTCACTCTTGCCCCCTGTGTTTGACCGCTGCTCCCTTCAGGCCCCTCACTTCACTACACTGTTCTATAAATCTGTTGCCTGCATTTCACTTAGTTCAAGCATTATTTCTGAGTGCCCACTGTGCCCAGCACTGGGAAGTGTGCTTGAAGATGCAAACATAATCCCAGCAGAGTCCACAGACAGTGGCTTTTTTAAAGTTCCTTCAGAATCCTTCCTGGATTCCAGGGTGCAAGGTGCAGAATAAAAGTATAATAGGTGATGCCCCAAATAAATTCTGCTTTTAAAAACTAAGAAAAGGGAGGTTGGGCTCAGTGTGATTGGAAACCAGTCCACATTTTTTCCACTCTGGAAAACAATATTCACACCTCCTGTGGTGGCTACTCGGCTCAGAATCTCCAAGTTGTGTAGCTCCAACTGTGGTTGAAATTCCCGCATGAAGGCAAAGAAAAGTGCAATTTAAGAACCTGCCCTGTTGTTGTAAAAATGGAACATTTCAGATATCAATTTCATATTAAAAAAGAAAACCGTCTGGCCTCACTTTCAATATTTAGAAAATACTGTGAAAAAAATTCCTCGTTTTCGCCAGAAGATCGGGCACTGACTGATCTCTATTTTTATGTCATGAAACCTTAGACCCAGCAATTTGGTAAGGTCAAGCTGGTTAAGAGAGAGGTGACCCCAACTGGCACCCCTCAATGCAAGAGACTGTACCCCTTTTTCTACCTGAGACAATCTCAGCTCCTTTCTGAGGGAAATACAAGCTATAGTTTCAAAGTAATGGATTTAATTTAAAATTAAAAATAAAATGTTATTTTCCAATGTCCCTGAAGTATTTTATTCCTTCCTTGTAACTTTGAAGAATAAATGTACCTTGGAGAACAAATGTACCCTATAGAAGTTTTCCTGGAAGAAGATGAGTGGCTGGTTAACTAGAGAGTACTAGGTTAACTTGTTCCTGGTTCCACTTCTAGATAATGACGAACTTTTTAAAAGATCCCTCTTCAATTTGTAATGTTGGAAATCATGCTGATTAATTAGAAAAGAGAGGGAGAAGGTGACACTACAAAATGAAAATTAAAGAAAATTATTGTAAGGAGCTGGCCTGTTTTGTTTTATTAAAAAACATATACATTTTTGTTTCTTAAAAAAGTTTTTTAAAAGTATCAAATCTGTTATTGAGGTGTCAGTTATACAAGAACTGCATATTTTATCAAGCATTTTATGCAAAAGATTAGATCTTCAAGAAAATCAAACTTAAGTAGATTTCATTTTTTTCCTCAGGGACCAAAAGTGCCAGCAAATGAGTGACACATGTAAAAACTGACTTTCACATGAAAATGTCTGAATTGTAGTCCTGTGCTAAAGATAAGGAAGCAAAGGCATTTAGCCCACAAATAGCTAGGCAGTGTCGAGTGAAACTGAGAAATGTAGCATAGCATAGCACAGCTTTCTAATCCATTCTTTGTGTGGAGGACTGCCCCACCCAAGGCCGCCTCACTTTCAATCCACACAGACTTTAGTACCATATCAGGTAATGGTAACATATGACTTTTACGCTGTGAATGGAATACTACACGCTCCTACATGTTACCATGCTGTGAACTTTAGTTAGCTCTTGTGGGAAATTTGGGAAATTTGTGATGGTGGGAAGCAAATTCCTGTCATCACTCAATGGATCACAAAAAAACAGTGTAGGGCTTGCTAAAAACTTGGATATTATCTTGAAAGATTGTGCTGACCAAATCAATATCCTCCCTAAGATCTGTTGTAGCCAACCTCATTCCTATGTGTGAACTGGATTTCAGATGTTGAAGAGGATAGAATTGGTTATCTCCTTTTATATCGCTGTTAGGTAACCCTCCTGCCTGGGTTTTTATAAGTTCAGAAAAACTCAAGTCAAGCATATGGCATTCTGTGGGCATTAAACTAACCATAGTTGAGTAGTGCTGTTTCACACGTATGAGACATGTGAGGAGATGTGGTATCTTACAGATCGTGATTCAAAGCCGATTTTAGTAGCTAAGTAGACATGCAACCCTGGACAAATTTCTGATGCTTCTGAACCTTAGCTCCTTTAGGCAAAATGGACATAAAAATATTTGCATCACTGGCTTGAGCTCCCAGGTACTTATACGGATCCCAATGCTTTCATTCACTCTCCATGCTTCCCTTCAAGGTATGTCTCCTCTCCATATTTTTTTTTCTTTTTGTGTCACAACTGGCAATGCACAGGGGTTACTCCTGGCTCATGAACTCAGGAATTACTCCTGGCAGTGCTGGGGGACCATATAGGATGCTGCATCCGGGTCAGCCACATGCAAAGCAAATGCTTTACCCGCTGTTATTGCTCCAAACCCCATCTCCATATTATTTGACTCTGAATATATCCATGCATATATCCATGTTTCTGTGTATGTATGCACTTAAGTGCATACCACTAAATATTGATAGTGAGTCTAATAGAAATTTTCTAGCACTACCTTTAAGAATTTCAAAATAACTCCATATATCTCATTAAAGTTACATTTAATAGTTATTTTCTTCCAACTGGTATGTTCACTAAAAAATAAATATTCCTTTTAAAATGAAATTACTAATCACAATATATCAAAGGGATTTGTTGCGAAAAATAAAGTTTACTGAGATTCACTTACTTAAAATTTCCCTGACAATACACTGAGAACTTAAGCATATCCCCGAAATTATCTAAATCTATTACAAATTCACATGTAAAGAAAATACTAAATCCTAGATGAGAAAAAGTTTTAAGGAAAATACTTAGAAGAGATGTGAGTGTTTGAGTGTTTTGTTTTGGTGCCACACTCAGAAGAGCTTAGGGCTTACTTTTGGCTCTAGTGCTGAGGAAACACTCCTGGTAGGAAGTCAGGGACCATATGTTGTGCCAAGGATTGAACCTGGCACATGTAAGGCAAGCAGTCTACCCACTGTGCTATCTCTCCAGCTCCAGAGACTTTAAATTTTATATAAATTTCACCTTAGGATATGTTAGTTTAACAAAGGCAGACCCAGGACAAGATCACACTAGAAGAAGCCCTGATGCTTAGTCTTAGAGAATCACAGTCCTTTGCTTAATCCTGTACATTAAAAGAAAGCCCTTCAAAATGTAGGTGCAAACATGAAGTGCCCCCAGAAAAAGTAATGCCATATGCAAAGACTCTGTCCAGAGCTTCCACCCACATGTAGCTCTGCTTCATGTTTAGCCAGTGGGCTTTGGGAGCTCAGAAGAACAATCATCTAAGGAGAGAATTAGTTATTTCTTGTCTTTTAATAGAAGAATATTTTAAAAATATTAATCAAAGTATTTTATACCCATTCAAACAGTAGGGTCACTTCAGGATCATCACTTTAAGAGGGGGGAAATAATCCACTGAGAGCAAGAGAAAACGCTTTCCCAGCTTTCGTCTTCCAAAAGCCTGACCCCAGCGGGGTCCTTAGGAGAGAAATAATGGAAGGTTTAAGCGTGTGAACACGAGTGAGAAATACTGAAATGCATTCTTCTCGACATGTCATTCCTCCGACTAGAACAAATTTCCTGGGCTGAGGAACAGAGAGGAGAGATGAGAAGGACCCTAACAGTATCAAAGGCTTCTGGAGAAAAGCATGTTGGGTCCTCTAGAAATAGTCACATCCAAGGTCTTTCCAAAATCTAATAGTTGAGAGTACCTGGGATTTAATTCCCCAAGGAATGGAAATTACAGTGAATTTAGCTAGACAAGGCAGGAACAGTAATGGTCTTGCAGAATGTAGCAGACAGTGTGCAAAATGGCACAAACAGCAAGAGGACCTCAACAACAAGATGATGCTCCAATGTCAACAACAGCATGGAGAAGCAGGAAGGCATATGGCTGTAAAGGCCACGGACCAGGAGCAAAGAACTAAAGAAAAACAGTGTTTCCACTGCCGTACCTTTCCCCTCTGGGTCTCTCTGTTGCTCCTGTGCTTATAGGCACCACTCCAAAAGAAATGCAGGATAGAAAAGTAGCCCGAATCTGGAAATAAACCCAGTGCCCAAGGAAAGACAATTAGATAAAGAAACTATGGTACAAACTGTGGTACAATGGAACACTATGTGACCACCAAGAAAAATGAAGTCATATCTTATAAATGGATGGGAATGGAGAGTATCATGCTGAGTGAAATGAGTCAGAAAGAGAGGAACAAACAGAATGGTTATATTAATTTGTGGATATTAAAAAACATAGTATGAAATTAATACCCAAGAACAGTAGAAACAAGGCCCATGGTTGGAAGCTTGCCACAAGCGGTGGTGGGGAAGGGCAGTTAGGATAGAGAAGGGCCCACCATGACAATGATAGTTGAAAAGCAACACTCAAGAACTGAGTGCCGAAAGTAGGTAAAGGGATCAACATGATAACCTTTTAGAACCTGCATTACAAACCACAATGCCCAAAAGGAAACAGAGAGACAGAGACAGAGAGAGAGAGAGGGAGGGACGGAGGGAGAGAGAGGGAGAGAGAGAGAGAGAGAGAGAGATAGAGAGAGAGAGAGAGAAGTGCCAAAAGTGCCTGTGAGGCAGATTGGGTGGGGTGATGGGAGGGAAACTGAGGACACTGGTGGTGGGAAGTATACACTAGTGAAAGAATGGGTGTTGGAAAAATGCATGACTGAAAACCATGAAAAACTTTGCAATTGTGTGTCTCACAGTGATTCAATAAAAGAAAGAAGGGGGGAAGATGTTAGTTGAGTCGACATATTACTGAAAAATATCCAGTGTTCATGAACATAAGCCATACAGTTCTTCTCCACCTGCTTTGTGACATGGAATATTCTGGAAGGCTAAGCAAAAGCCTAGGTTTGAAGTCTGGAGAGACTAGCAGCGCTAGAGTAGGAAAAGCTGAGCCTGTGTCCCCCGTCAGGCTTGTCTCTGATGCGGAAACGTTTCCTCCGTGCTCTCACTCCAGTCCAGTGGAAGTTTAGATGCAGAGAGAAACCAGCTGGTCTGTCAGAGGAACAGCACACACTGCAGTCAGTTCTTGAAGTGGAGTCGCTCTGCAAAGTCTTTACAAGTGAAGTGCAGGTTTCAGAAAGGACTGCACATTCAGGAACTTCAGTAAGCTCACATTCCATTCACGTTTTTCCAAAGGCTCCCCTAACACTGGAGGGGGAAGTCTTGGTTTTTCAACTGTTCAATGTGTTTGGAGATGACCCCCACACAATAGCAGTGCAACAGGATGCCAGAAGCACATCAAGTTTGGTTCTGAGTCACTATGGACCCAAAACCTCCAAACAGAGTCAGAAATCACTTCAGTACAAAGGGAAGGTTCTGCTCATTTAAATAGTCAGCATCTGAGCCCCAAACACTCCACACCAGAGAATTCCAATAAAGCCACTGTATTGTACACTGCGGCATGCAAGGCAGTCACCATGACTGAGGGAAGCTGATGGATGAGCTATCTGTATCTTAGGAAGGAAACAGAACTGGCCAAACTTTAAGCAAAAACCTTGGAATGACAAAAACAAATATGTGAAGGGCTGACCAAGGGCAAGTCAATAAATAAAATGGGAAAGACAGACTCCCCGGGGTGCTTGTCAGAGGTGGAGATGGATGGCTTTGTGTGTGTTAACAGAGAAGTTGCATGTAATGCACTTCATGCATTTGCTTATAATCACACTGTTTCTGGCTTATCCAGAGATGAGTCTAATCCTGAATGCAATAGCCACGCCTCAGCAGATCAGAACACCTGTATTTCTTCTGGAAGCTTCTATGTGTCATTGAAATCATGTACATAATCTCACGATGCCTCTCACAGCACGGAAAGAAAAGTGGGAAGAGTAACCCCTGCGCTCTGGAGGGCTCCTCTTTCAGCCAGGAAAGCGGGCCGGAGAGGAGCAGGATGGCTGGAAAACTTGAGGGACATCTTTGTGCCCCGAAAGTCTCCAGCTTCCTTCAATTGTTCTCAGGAGCTCAAGATCAGAAATAAAATCTAACCATTCTTTCCACTGTTAAAGAAAAAGCAAAAGCATTTCATATGAAAGTGTAAATGACTGGCATCAGATTTCCTCCCTATGAATGGGTTTTGATAAGGTGTAAATAGAAGAGGATGGAGTTAGTACTGAGGACTAGAATAGAACAGACATTATGTTGGGAGAAATGGTGGAAAACGGGAAGGGTTGAAGTTACCAACTTCATCACTTTTCATAAGACCAACTTTATCCAAAACTAATGCAATACTTTTGTGAGCCTTGTGGAGGTGTCATTTTACCAGCCCAGGGTCTTATGAGTTCTGCACTAGTAATAATGATGTAGGGAGAACACCTGTGAGAACACCCTATAAACAAAAGGTCTTCTCTATTGTGAGCTTCTGGGCTATTCAGTCTCCCAATAAAATATAGTCCCAATACAGATCCTGCATAGCTGACAGCCACTTCTGCAGAGCTTTAGCCAGAAGTCATCTCAACCTCGTGGGTGCTTCCATGGCAGCAGGACCCCCAAGTGTTCACCTTCAAGCAGGCTTTCCCTCGGACCTCTCTCAAATCTTCCTACGGGCAGTTTGAATTTAATACGCCCTCTGAAAAAGTATGAATGTTTCTTGCCTGATTCAAATAAATTTATGTCAAAGTACACATGGAAAAATAAACAATCAAAAGAGCCTGGAATCTTCTATAGAACAATTGGACAGTGCAGTGCAGAGACCTGAGCAAGTATACATTGGAACATAACAAAAATAAATGCCTCAATATGTAAACAGTATGGGGCATCCACAAAAAGTGAAATCCCCTTGGATTGTTTTAGCTATCTGTGGGCATTTATTGTTCCATATGATTTTCAGGATTGCTTGATCCATTTCTTGAATAATGTCATGGGTATCCTTATAGGGATCACATTAAATCTGTATAGTGCTTTGGGGAGTATTGCCATTTTGACAATGTTGATTCTCCCTGTCCAAATGTGTAGAGAGGAGCCTCAGCATGGCTGCAGCTAGGTTCTGGTGGTCTTCGGCCGCTGGGAGCTCTGCTTGGGGTGGGGATGGAAGCTGGAGACCATCCCCTCCTAGGGGCCCCGGGGAAGACAGCCAGGCATGCGGGCAAGAGACTCTCTGCCTCTCTACACGTTCGGACGTGTTTAATGTGTCTAACGGGCTATCGTGATAGTGATCGTGATCGTGATTCTCCCTATCCATGAGCAGGGGATATGTTTCCATTTCCTCATGTCCTCTTTATCTCATGGAGTAGTGTTTTATAGTTTCCTTTGTAGAGGTCCTTTATTTCTTTAGTTAAGCTGATTCCGAGGTATTTGATTTTCTGGGGCACGATTGTGAACGGGATTTCTTTTTTCATGTCCTTTTCCTCTGTCTCATTGTTTGCATATAGAAAGGCCATAGTTTTTTGGGTATTGATTTTATAGCCTGCGACTTTACTGTACAGGTCAATTGTTTCTAAGAGTTTCTTAGTAGAGGTTTTAGGCTTCTCTAGATATAGTATCATATCGTCTGCAAATAGTGAGAGTTTGACTTCTTCCTTTCCTATCTGAATACCCTTAATATCTTTTTCTTGCCTAATGGCTATTGCTAGTACTTCCAGCACTATATTGAAGAGAAGTGGTGAGAGTGGGCATCCTTGTCTTGTTCCCGATCTTAGAGGAAAGGCCCTTAGTTTTTCCCCACTGATGATAATGCTTGCCATAGGTTCATGGAAGATGGCTTTGACTATCTTGAGGAAAGTTCCGCTAAAACCCATTTTGGTGAGAGTTTTCATCATGAATGGGTGTTGGGTCTTGTCAAATGCTTTCTCTGCATCTATTGATACGATCATATGGTTTTTATCTTTACTTTTGTTGATATGATGGATTATGTTGATTGATTTTTGAAGTTTAAACCATCTTTGCATCCCCGGGATGAATCCCACTTGATTATGGTGTATGATCTTTTTGATGAGTTGTTGGATGAGAGGCATCACCCTCCCCAACCTTAAACTTTACTAAAAAGTGGTAACAATTAAAACAGCATGGTACTGGAACAAAGGCAGAGCCACAGACCATTGAAACAGAGTGGAATATTCCTACACACAACCCCAAATGTATGATCATCTAATGTTTGATAAGGGGGCAAGAAATATGAGTGGAGAAAGGAAAGCCTCTTCAACAAATGGTGCTGGCATAACTGGACAACCACATGCAAAAGAATGGGCTTAGACCTCGACCAGACACCATGCACAAAAATCAGATCAAAATGGATTAAAGACCTCAACATCAGACTACAATCCATAAGGTACATCGAAGACAAGGCCGGCAAAACCCTTCAAGATATTGAAGCTAAAGGTATCTTCAAAGATGACACGGAACTAAGCAATCAAGTAGAAACAGAGATAAACAAATGGGACTATATTAAGCTAAGAAGCTTCTGCACTGCAAAAGACACAGTGACCAGAATACAAAGGCAATCTACAGAATGGGAAAGGATATTCACCCAATAACCATCCAGTAACAGGTTGATATCAAGGGTATATAAGGCACTGGTTGGAAGAAAACATCCAACCCCATCAGAAAATGGGCCGAAGAAATGAACAGAAACTTTTCCAAGGAAGAGATACGAATGGCCAAGAGGCACATGAAAAAATGCTTTGCATCACTAATCATCATGAAGATGCAAATCAAAACAACCATGAGATACCACCTCACACCACAGAGAATGGCACACATCCAAAAGAACAAAAGCAACCGCTGTTGGAGAGGATGTGGGGAGAAAGGGACCCTTCTACACTGCTGGTGGGAATGCCGACTGGTCCAGCCCCTTTGCAAAACAATATGGACGCTTCTCAAAAACTAGAAATTGAGCTTCCATTTGATCCAGCAATACCACTTCTGGGAATATATCCTGGAGAAACAAAAGAGTATTGTCGAAATGACATCTGCACTTATATGTTCATGGCAGCACTGTTTACAATGGCCAGAATGTGGAAAAAACCCAAGTGCCCGAGAGCAGATGACTGGTTAAAGAAACTCTGGTACATCTACACAATGGAATACTATGCAGCTGTTAGAAAGGATGAAGTCATGAACTTTGCATATAAGTGGATCAACATGGAAAGTATCATGCTAAGTGAAATGAGTCAGAAAGAGAGGGACAGACATAGAAAGGTTGCACTCATCTGTGGAATATAGAACAACAGAGTAGGGGACTAGTTCCCAAGAATAGTAGTATACAATACCAGGAGGTTGACTCCATAGCTTGGAACTTGGTCTCACAGGCTTGGGGAAAGTCATGACCAGTGGAGGAGGGAATACCAAGTAATATGTGATTGGAGATCCTGCGTGGTGAGGGAAATGCGCGCTGAAAGTGGAGTAGTGACCGAACATGATGGCCACTTAATACCCCTATTGCAGACCACAACACCCAAAAGGAGAGAGAGAGAACAAATTGGAATGTTCTTCCACAGAGGCATGGTGGGGTGGGGGGATGGGATTGGGGGGTGGGAGGGATACTGGGTTCATTGGTGGTGGGGAATGGACATTGGTGGAGGGATGGGCTCCCGAACACTGCATGAGGGGAAAAAAGCACGAAATGTTTGAATCTGTAACTGTACCCTCACTGTGACTCACTAATTTAAAAAAATCCCCTTGGGACAGGCTAGAACGTACAATAAAAGAATAACATGCATATAGAGTCGAGTATATGATAAAGATGGACTTTTTGTATTGATTATTGAGACAATAACATCCTATCCTAAGGATGAAATTGTATCCATAACTTCACATTAATCACCAAAA
Source organism: Sorex araneus (assembly GCF_027595985.1). Lineage (NCBI taxonomy): Eukaryota > Metazoa > Chordata > Mammalia > Eulipotyphla > Soricidae > Sorex > Sorex araneus. The sequence goes on along the minus strand of NC_073302.1, from coordinate 179,724,966 downwards.
TTAATAATTTAGACGTGAAGAAAAATAAGACCATAAAGATACTAGAAGGAAACTTGGGAGAATGCTTTAATAATTTTGGTATAGGAAAATTTATTTCTAGCTTTAGCTAAACATTGAAAATCCATTTTATAAAAGCTTGATAGATTCATGTATAGAATAAAGAAAAGAACCCTTTGCCATGTAGATGTACCATAAAGGAAAAAAGAAAGGGAAAAGGGGCTGTAGCAATAACACAACGGGTAGGGCATTTGCCTTGCATGTGGCCGACCTGGGTTCAATTCCCAGCCGTCCTATATGGTCCCTTGAGCACCACCAGGGGTAATTCTTGAGTGCAGAGCCAGGAGTAACCCCTGAACATAACCAGCTGTGACCCAAAAATAAAAAAAAATTTTCCTATGTAACTCTTACATAGGAAAAACATCCTCATTTTTTCCTATATTTTTTTCCTTGGAGAAGAGAAAGACCAAAAAAATACAAAAACAAAAAATATGAATAAAAGACACAAGTAAAGCTTAGAGTAAAGGAAACCCCTGTGGAAAGTGTGTTTTGAGATGATCGTGGTCGTTCATTACAGGAGAGGAAAGTATGACGAGTATGGAGAGATGCAGGAGTCCCCGTGTGACCCAAGCTAAGAACCAGTTGTTCCCCCTGCTGAGGCAGGGGCTCAGGACTCTTCTTCACTGTGCAAAGTGATACCTCACAGATCACTCAGTGGCATCCTCCAGAACATTAACACACCTGTCAGCCCTCTTCTTTTATTTGTTTTATTTTTAAAAATTGAATCACCGTAAGATACACTGTTACAAAGTTGTTCATGATTGTGTATCTGTCACACAATGGTCAACACCCTTCCCTTCACCAGTGCACATTTCCCACCCCCAGTGTCCCCAGCCTCCCTCCTGCCAACACCCCCGCTCTCTCCTTTTAGCCATGGTGAGATGTACTCCCTCGCCTAAAATATCAGCAACATAAAGAATGAACTGTTTTATGCAAAATATGCTTTGCTCTCTCATAAAAAGTGACACTAGAGAGTTACAAGGACTGATTTTGGCGATCAATCAGACAGCACCATGAGGTGCCTGGATATTCGCATCAGCAGTGTTCTGTTTGTGGGGCTGAATGAAAGTAACATTTGAATCTCAGATAAACATCTCTATATCATAGCATGTATGGGTCTCATCTAACTGTTGAAATTCTGAGAACAGAAGTACTGACCCCAGGGAGTTCCCTTTGCTTGCTGTGAGACTCAAGCTTTGATACTGGATTTTTGCTGTTTTCTTATTTTCAGATTCCAACAGAAACGCTGGCCTTTCCTGAAGCCATAATCTGCTACCTCAAGGATGGTCTCCAGGTGCCAGCCTGGGGAAGTCCTTCCCGACAGCTATCAGTTCTTTGCTAAGTCCTTGCTAACTCATATTCTTGCTAAGGTCAGGAAACACACCTGAAATCACAGGAGGGAGGAGGGCTAGACTTCATCAGGCAAAGTGAGAGGTGAGAGGTGAGAACTCACAGGTCATTGCTCTCTTCAAGCCTGAATGATGGCCCTCAGTTTCATGGACCTCTTGTAGTGAGACTTTCTTTACGGAAGTTGCCCCATTTCCCATTCAACAGCATGTCTAAGCCCCACTGCTTCACTTGGGGCACTACTCGAGAAAGAATGATTTACTGTGATGGAAACCTGCTTCTTTCAGGCCCAATGGGAAATCTGCCAGTGTCCACTATGGCACCTTTTCAGAGGCTGTTGTGACCACGTGGCATAGAATCTATCTTTATGCAAAATTTTAATAAAATGAAATGGATTTAATAATTATGGATTAATATAATATAATATAACCAATATTATATTTTTAATTTTCATATTCAGTATTATATATCTTAATATTATATATTAATATATAAATTAATATATACTTGCTATATAAATAATATTCTATAATATAAATATTATAATTAATATAATATAATAATACAATACAATAATAATGAATTAATAAAATGGAATGGTACTGGATTTTTGAGTCAGGAAACTTGTAGGCTTTAATCTGTCACATCACCTCTGGATTTTTTTTCTAATCTGAAGAGAAGGGGCTCAAGCAACTGATTTCTAAAGCTTCATTGAGTTCTAGAAGTCTAAGAAAATTTCTGATAATACATCACCATCACAAAGAACTTACAACACTCCAAGAGAAGGCATAATTGTACTTGTTCTGAAATATATAGCTATGCTTCTTAATTTACAATGAGATTTAATTAACTCTCCCTTCCTACTGTCAAAAGCCCCAGTGGAATCATTGTCTGTAAGTTATGAAGTGTTGTGGTACCCTGATTGGACATTCTGGATTCCCAATGTGTTTTCCTAGCTGCAGGAAAATCTTTGGAAAGCAGCAACGTTTTATTCACTGATGAAAAGGACAATCTGTGGCAGGAGGCAGCTGCCGAGGGCCGACTAGCCCTTCCTCCCCCTAAAACCTCAGGTCCATCCCCGGAGTGATGGCACAGAGGTGGCTAAGCGCCACGGAAGGATTTAGTCCGCTGGATAAATGTTGTCCCTACGGCTGTCTGCAACAGGTGGATGGGGCTGACGCAAATGTTACGAGTTGGACTTTTTCATACAGCCTTGTTGAAACAACCCCTGCTGGGCCGCGGGGGAACCGCTGCCCTCAGCACAGGGCAGTGCCCTTTCCCTCTCCCAGGAAGCAACCTGCACGCCGTGCCAGCCCCCAGGGCCCTGAGCTGCTTGCAGGGCTGGCTCCCAACCCAGAGGACGTGCTGCACGTAAAAAAATAAAGCCTCCTTTCTTTATACCATCTGTGAACGAAAAGCAGTGTTCGTATGTTTAACTGTTTCAAATTGCCATATGTCTCGCGCGCGTGTGTGTGCATATGTGGGCGCGCGCGCATGGGCACTCCCCGCCCCTTCCCTCTCCCTTGCCCCTCCTCCCACGCACACACATACACACATCACTTTGGAACTGGGATCAATTTGATACTATAAACTTACTGAAGATTTTTGACCCTTCTCCTTAACCACCCTAACCACTGGTTTTTCTTTCAATAAGGTTAGAGGTAAAAAAAAAAAAAGTTTCCAGGTTTGTGCCAACCCAGAAAAGGAGCAATTTTCATCTTAGCGGGGTGCTAGAGTGGACTTTTCTGGAATTTCAAACATCTGCTGACACCCTCCCTCTCTCCTTTCAACTCTTCACTTAAAATGCCCCCATGCTGCCACAGAATCACAAACATCTGGGGCCCCAAACTTTGGCAAAATAAGGGAACAGCACTTTATTTAGGGTTTTTATTTTGTAAGTGGGATGGCTGGGTTGAGAGAAGAGGTGGAAGAAACTTCTTCATTCCCTGTACCTCATTAACTCTGGGTAACTGACAAATAAAAGACTTTTTTTCAAAGACATTTTAGTTGGGTGCTTGCTTGCATTTAATTTTTTTCTGAAGAAAAAAAAAAGCTAGCAAGCCAGAGTTTTTCTTATTGTCTAAAGTTCATCATTCATCACTCAAAGCTGTTAGGAATAAAGGTAAAATCCTTAATGGTACCCATCACAGAATCTATTTTGGTCTATTAAGGCACTGCCAGAGAGCAAGGTGCTAACCTATGAGTGCCATTACTCCCCAAATCTAACAGGGAACCTTCGTGAAGACCTTTAGAATTGAACCAGAGGTATTACCACATAAGTCCTTTGATAGAAAACAGTGGGTGCTGTTGTTTTCCTACCAACATCGACCCTCTCTCTGACTTGCAGGCACAAATGTTTCTTCGCCCCAAGGGTTAAAAGTGAAAACATTTCCCCGGTCAGGGTTTTTGTTTAGCCCCAGGACATGTGCACCAACTCTGCACAAAAAAACTATAAGAGGCTCGGGACACCTGGGTAAAGCTGATTAGGAAGGTATCACTAGCGCTGACCAAGGGCCGGATCTTCACTACCTCTACATACATATATGACAAGCTATGCCTCCTCTCCTCTTGCAGTGAGGCAACGCGATAGAGAGTTGCAATGGCTGAAATGCCCAGAAGTTACTTATAATTCCTCCGCAGCTGGAGCTCCATTTTCTGAGCCTTTATCCCCTTAGAAGCTGGAAACCTGAAATTCTATTTAAGACGCATGCCTTCACCAAGCTCGTCTGTGCCGTGGGTAGTGCTGCATGCGATATGGCACCTGTGCAATCAATGCACTTGCATTGCTTTTTCATCGCTATGATGTGACGCTTATCTGTTACTACACTTGTGTCCATTCAGTCTTGATGGACACAGTTTTTCTTCCCCGAAGAAAGGAGGAACAGCCTCTGTGACTATGTTGGAGACTTTTTTGAGATGTTGACACTAGTGACTGATCATGTATCTTCCAACCATGAGAAAACAGATGTGAAGCCACTTCAGAAAAGGATGACAGCAAATGAAACACAGAGAGCCACTGGGCCCTTGGTCATGCTATTCAACTACAGAACTAAACCTGAGAGGCTTTGTCAATAGACTTCTCTTGGGAGGGCAGAGGAGTGGGGCCACACCCAGAAGTTCACAGGGGCTATTCTGACTCAGTTGCACGTAATGCAGGATCTGGGATTTCATGCCAGTACTACTCCTTGGGCCTAACCAGGTTTCTTTTTTTTTTCTTTTTTTAAAAAAAATTTTTTTAATTAGTGAGTCACAGTGAGGGTACAGTTACAGATTCTCACATTTTCATGCTTGTTTTTCCCTCATGCAATGTTTGAGAGCCCATCCCTCAACCAGTGTCCATTCTCTACCACCAATGAACCCAGTATTCCTCCCACCCCCCAATCGCATCCCCCCACCCCACCATGCCTCTGTGACAGGGCATTCCAATTTTATATCTCTCTCCTTTTGGGTGTTGTGGTTTGCAATAGGGGTGTTGATTGAGTGGTCATCCTGTTCACACTCTAGTCTACTTTCAGCAGGCATCTCACTTCCTGCGAAGGATCTCCAATCACATATTACTTGGTGTTCCCTTCTGGGGATGACTTTCCCCCAGCATGTGAGGCCAGCTTCCAAGATATGGAGCCAATCCCCTGGCATTGTATACTACAATTCTTGTATAGTATATACAATAATAGTATACTACTATTCAGAGTCTCCTACTCTGTTGTTCTATATTCCATAGATGAGTGCAATCTTTCTATGTCTGTCCCTCTCTTTCTGACTCATTTCACTTAGCATGATACTTTCCATGTTGATCCACTTATATGCAAAGTTCATGACTTCATCCTTTCTAACAGCTGCATAGTATTCCATTGTGTAGATGTACCAGGGTTTCTTTAACCAGTCATCTGTTCTTGGGCACTCGGGTTTTTTCCACATTCTGGCCATTGTAAACAGTGCTGCCATGAACATATAAGTGCAGATGTCATTTCGACAATACTCTTTTGTTTCTCCAGGATATATTCCCAGAAGTGGTATTGCTGGATCAAATGGAAGCTCAAGTTCTAATTTTTTAAGAAGCGTCCATATTGTTTTCCAAAGAGGCTGGACCAGTCGGCATTCCCACCAGCAGTGTAGAAGGGTCCCTTTCTCCCCACATCCTCTCCAACAGCGGTTGCTTTTGTTCTTTTCGATGTGTGCCATTCTCTGTGGTGTGAGGTGGTATCTCATGGTTGTTTTGATTTGCATCTTCATGATGATTAGTGATGCAGAGCACTTTTTCATGTGCCTCTTGGCCATTCGTATCTCTTCCTTGGAAAAGTTTCTGTTCATTTCTTCGGCCCATTTTCTGATGGGGTTGGATGTTTTCTTCCAACCAGTGCCTTATATACCCTTGATATCAACCTGTTACTGGATGGTTATTGGGTGAATATCCTTTCCCATTCTGTAGATTGCCTTTGTATTCTGGTCACTGTGTCTTTTGCAGTGCAGAAGCTTCTTAGTTTAATATAGTCCCATTTGTTTATCTCTGTTTCTACTTGATTGCTTAGTTCCGTGTCATCTTTGAAGATACCTTTAGCTTCAATATCTTGAAGGGTTTTGCCGGCCTTGTCTTCGATGTACCTTATGGATTGTAGTCTGATGTTGAGGTCTTTAATCCATTTTGATCTGATTTTTGTGCATGGTGTCTGGTTGAGGTCTAAGCCCATTCTTTTGCATGTGGTTGTCCAGTTATGCCAGCACCATTTGTTGAAGAGGCTTTCCTTTCTCCAGTCACATTTCTTGCCCCCTTATCAAAGATTAGATGATCATACATTTGGGGTTGTGTGTAGGAATATTCCGCTCTGTTCCACTGGTCTGCAGCTCTGCCTTTGTTCCAGTACCATGCTGTTTTAATTGTTACCGCTTTGTAGTAAAGTTTAAGGTTGGGGAGGGTGATGCCTCCCATCATCTTTATCCCAAAAATTGTTTTAGCTATCCGTGGGTGTTTATTGTTCCATATGAATTTCAGGATTGCTTGGTCCATTTCTTTGAAAAATGTCATGGGTATCCTTATAGGGATCGCGTTAAATCTGTATAATGCTTTGGCGAGTATTGCCATTTTGATGATGTTGATTCTCCCTATCCATGAGCAGGGAATGTGTTTCCATTTCCTCATGTCCTCCTTTATTTTATGGAGTAGCATTTTATAGTTTTCTTTGTAGAGGTCCTTTACTTCTTTAGGTAAGCTGATTCCAAGGTATTTGATTTTCTGAGGCACGATTGTGAACAAGATTGCTTTTTTCATGTCCCTTTCCTCTGTCTCATTGTTTGCATATAGGAAGGCCATGGATTTTGGGGTATTGATTTTATAGACTGCAACTTTACTGTACAGGTCAATTGTTTCTAAGAGTTTCTTAGTAGAGGATTTAGGCTTCTCTAGATTTAGTATCATATCGTCTGCAAATAGTGAAAGTTTGATTTCTTCCTTTCCTATCTGAATGCACTTAACATCTTTTTCTTGCCTAATGGCTATTGCTAGTACTTCTGGTACTATATTAAAGAGAAATGGTGAGAGTGGGCATCCTTGTCTTGTTCCCGATCTTAGAGGAAAGGCCCTCAGTTTTTCCCCATTGATGACAATGCTTGCCATAGGTTCGTGGAAGATGGCTTTGACTATCTTGAGGAAAGTTCCTCCAAAACCCATTTTGGTGAGAGTTTTTATCATGAACGGATGTTGGATCTTGTCAAATGCTTTCTCTGCATCTATTTATATGATCATATGTTTTTTATCTTTATTTTTGTTGGTATGATGGATTATGTTGATTGATTTCCGAATGTTAAACCATCCTTGCATCCCCGGGATGAATCCCAGTTGATCATGGTGTATGATCTTTTTGATAAGTTGTTGGATTCTATTTGCTAGTATTTTGTTGAGGATCTTTGCATCAGTGTTCATCAGCGATATTGGTCTATAGTTTTCTTTCTTAGTGGTGTCTTTGTTTGCTTTTGGTATTAGGGAGATATGTGCCTCATAGAAACTGTTCGAGAGGGTTCCTGTCTTTTCAATTTCCTGGAAAAGGTTAAGAAGAACTGGCAACAAGTCTTCTTTAAATGTTTGGAAGAATTCGCCAGTGAATCCGTCTGGACCTGGACTTTTGTTTTTGGGGGAGACTTTTGATTACAGTTTCGATTTCCTTGATATTTATGGGCCTATTCAGGTATTTCACGTCTTCTTGGTTCAATCTTGGGAGATTGTAGAATCAAGGAATTCGTCCATTTCTTTTTGGTTCTCTTGTTTTGTGGCATACAGACTTTCAAAGTAGTCTCTGATGATCTTTTGAATCTCCTTGGTTTCTGTTGTGATGTCCCCTTTTTCATTTCTGATTCAGTTTATTAGGATTTTCTCTTTATTTGTGAGTCTTGCTAGCGGTTTATCAATCTCATTTATTTTCTCAAAGAACCAGCTCTTTGTTTCATTGATCTTTTGGATTGTTTTTCGGGTTTCCATATCATTAATTTCTGGTCTAAGTATTATTATTTCTTTCCTTCGATCTGGTTTGGGTTCCTTTTGCTGGTTCTCTTCTAAGATCTTGAGCTGCAAACTCATGCTATCTACATAGGCCCTTTCTTCCTTCCTGAGGAAAGTTTGCAGAGCTATAAATTTTCCCCTTCACACAGCATTAGCTGAATCCCATAGGTTCTGGTAGCTTGTGTCTTCATTGTCACTTGTTTAGAGGTATTTTTTTATTTCTTCCTTGATTTCCTTTGTGACCCACACATTGTTCAATAGTGATTTGTTTAATTTCCAGGTGTTTGATTTGGTTCTCCACGTCTGTGTGTGATTAACTTTCATCTTCAGTGCATCATGTTCTGAAAAGATAGTTGATACAATTTCTATCTTCTCGATTCTATTAAGGTATAATTTTTGACCCAGAACATGGTCTATTTTGGAAGGTGTTCCATGTGCGCTGGAGAAGAATGTGTATTCTTTCTTTTTGGGGGTGTATAGCCCTGTATAGGTCTTTTTAGCCCTGTCTCCTCCATTTCTTCCTTCAGAGTCATTGTTTCCTTGCTGAGTGTTGTTCTTGTCAATCTATGCAGAGGTGAAAAGGCAGTGTTAAAGTCTCCATCTACTATTGTGGTGCTAGTTATGTCCTCCTTAAATTCTGTTAGGAGTTCTTTTAAGTATTTAGCTGGTCATTCATTAGGTGCATATACATTTATGAGTGTTATTTCTTCCTTTTGTACATATGCCTAGATGAATAGAAAATGACCTTCACTGTCCCTTCTCATCTTTTCAGCCTGAAATCTATGTTGTTGATACTAGTATGGTCACCCCTGCTTTTTTGAGGGAGTTGTTTGCTTGCAGGATTGTTTTCCATCTTTTGATTTTGAGTCTGCATTTGTTCTGACTATTCAGATGTTTTTCTTGTGGGCAGCAGAAAGTTGGGTTTAGTTTCTGAATCCATTTTGCCACTCTGTGCCTCTTGATTGGTGCATTTAGACCATTAACACTAAGAGAAATTATTGTCATGGGATTTTGTGCCATCTTTCTTTAGGGATTGCTGTTCTTGTAGGTTTTTTCCCTTGTCTTATAGTAGCCCTTTCAGTCCTTCTTTTAAGTTTGGTCTTGAGTCTATGAAGTTCCTGCACTGTTGCTTCTCCGTGAAATAGTTTATGGTTCCTTCAAGTTTAACTGAGAGTTTAGCCGGGTAAAGTATTCTTGCTGAGGCGTTCATTTCACTAAGTTTTTTCACTATATCCCACCATTGTCTTCGGGCTTGGAGGGTTTCTTCTGATAGGTCTGCTGTGAATCTAAGGTGTACTCCTTTGTATATGATTTCCTTCTATGATCTTGCTGCTTGCAGTATTGTGTCTCTATCAATGGCATCCATCATTCTGACTATGATATGCCTTGGGGATTTCTTATTTGGGTCCCTTTTAGCTGGTACCCTTTGGACTCCTTGGATCTGGATGCCTGCATTCTCTAGCTCTGGGAATTTCTTAGCAATGATGTCTTTTTTGTTTGTTTGTTTTTGGGTCACACCTGGTGATGCACAGGGGTTATTCCTGGCTCTGCACTCAGGAACCACTCCTGGTGGTGCTCAGGGGACCATATGGGATGCTGGGATTTGAACCCGGGTAGGCCGAGTGCAAGGCAAACGCCCTACCCGCTATGCTATCATTCCAGCCCCAGCAATGATGTCTTTAATTGTGTTTTTTTCTTTGGGATTGGTTTCCTGTGCTTCTGGTACTCCAATGATTCTTATGTTGTTTCTCTTGAGATCATCCCCTAGGACTCTAATTCACTCTAGAGCCATTTTGAGGTCTTTTGCCATTATTTGTTGTTGCCTGTATGATTTCTGCAGCTCATCTTCAAGCTCATTGATTCTGTCTTCGGCTGTAGTCATTCTACTATTGAGGGCTCCTACCGAGTTTTTTATTTCATCTACCGATTCTTTTAATTGTGTGACTTCTGTTCGCAGCTTTGAAATTTCTGCTCTCATTTCTTCTTGGATTACCTTGGTGGACCATTCCAATGCTGCATCCATATCCTCCCTTGATTTATTGGATGTTCGTTCCATAGAAGCTTTGAGTTCGTCAACCATCTTCACGATTTCCTTTCTGAATTCTTTATCTGAGAGGAGGTTGTATTTCTGGGAATTCCCTGCTGAGGTTTCTGAGATCCTCTCTCTATCTCTCCTGGTGGTGGGGACTTTCACTGTTTCTTCATGTTGTTATGGGCTTTACTATCAGGCGCTCTCCTTGCGTGAGAGGGGCCTCAATTGAAGAGGTGATGCTATTATGTTTTTACAAAGGACTTTATGTGTAGCTTGATGTGTTCACTGACAGTTTTTGTGAAATTAGGATAGGATAGGCTAGTTGACTATTAATATATAGTGACTAAGATGACCAGGGTATTCTTCAGAGGAATAGATTGTATCTATTGTGGCCAAAGCACAATGCACGGGATGGGAGAAATAACTGCAACGGGCCGCTGCTCCAGAAGGAGGCCGCGCCCCCTTTGAAGCCACGCCCCCCGACTTGAGGACACAACCCTAACAACCTGAGCAAGAGGAGGAGGGGGACAGGGCCAGTGGGGAGGTGACTGAGAGGCGCGAGGCGGGTCTGGGGGCTTCAGAGCCCCAGACCGCAGCGTGGGGCAATGGGAGGGTTTCTCCACACGGGGTGGGGTCTCAGAAGGAAAATCCCAGTTACCTGGAGAAGAGGGAGGGGTCAGGACCACGCCACAAGGTGACTGAGAGGCGCGAGGCAGATCTGGGAGCTTCAGAGCCCCAGACCGCAAACGGGGGGCGATCGAAGAGCTTCTCCCCTAACCAGATTTCTAATGTGAAATAATAAATACTTTATTTATTTAATAATGTAATAATAAATACATATTTTTGTGCCACTTACAGTCAGATTTTCTCTTATTTGCAGCTCGCAAGCATCCTGATATACTGCATAAAAGGTTACTACTTCTTTCCTTTCCTTTGCATTTTCTGTGCTTGCGTGATCCACTCCTCTTTCCATCAGTTCATCCATCCATCAGCCCATTGACCCATCCAACCATTCACTCCTCTATTCATCTGCCCAGGCATCACTTGAGGATATCACTTTTCAGACCATTCCACCGAAGGAAACAAACTTACCAAAAGACTGTTCATCATTTGAATTGAAGCCATAGACAGATACTGGCTGCACCAAATCAGCCCCGTCATCACTTAAGCTTTTCCTCATGACTGGTCACTTCTAGGAGCTCTCACCAACTCTCCTACACAGTGCTAAAAAGTAAACATCATGTGAACCTTAGGATATCTTTGATGGACATTTCCACCACTTCCCCCCAACCCTTATTTATCAGTTCTGCAAGTACATTTACTCATTTGACCCTGTGCTCAGCCTGCACTGATCATGGGCAATGCCATGACGGCGGCAAGCGAGAAGAGTCAAGTGTCCGGACAGGAAAGTCGGAAGGATCCAAAGGCCACCAGGTATCATCTGCCACCTCTCTGTCTCTCTGTGTCTGTCTCTGTCATTGTTTATCTCTCTCTTTCTCTCTATCTCTTCCCCACCCCCGCCCCATCCACACCCAATGCTGGTCACCCACATCAGCGGACCTATCCCATAATACCCAGGCCTTTATATCCAAGAATCCTTCCAGTCTTGATGGTGACTTTGTTCTTTGAGGCCTAGCCTGATGCCCAGAAGTGAGATCAAAATATTTAACTCTTTACTTGGCACAAGGAAACTGCTTTGCTCACCTTTAATCATCTCTTCAGGGCCGCCCTGACAGCATGACAGGTGTCTACCACAGCTTCCATCACAAGATTTGAACAGTTTTCATTTTCACTCCTCGCCATCTGAGTCAGAGAGGAAAGATCTCGTGGGTCTCATAGAAAAATAAAAATCAGTGTTTAGAGAGAGACCCTGCTTCCTTGTAAGAGTTTCCAAAGAAGAAAGACATAGAGTCCACAGTTGAGTCTCACGGGCTCCTTTTCCATGTTCTGCCTAGACTCCACACATTTTCAGAGTCCATCTCTCTTCCCTTGACTGGGCCCAGAACATTCTCCTCTGGGGTCACCAGGTCATTCTCTCATCAGCTTCGCTGATGTCCGCTCACTAACAATTGCCCCAGATGACCGGACAACCGTGTCTCTATTCTAACCTACTTTTTAAATTTTTTTTATTCTAACCTACTTGTCCCTGGAGCCGAGGACCCTAAAATGTCAAGGCAGCACCCAGCTATACTAAGAGTTTAATGGAGTCCTGGATCTGAGAAAAGTTTATCCATTTTGACCAACTCAGGGAAAGCTTTCAGTTAGCCATTGGGAATGGGTCCTGCTCCCGTCAGAGTTAGAGTGCTTGGGAGCACAGTGCCTACCAAGGTTGTCAGGCCAGTGCAGAGATTCCATCCTTCTGAACAATAAGGAATATCGCATGATTAGCTTGTCACTCCCAGGGGCATCTGCCCTGTTTTCAAATCCTTGAAGTGGGTCTTCCCTGATTTGGCTTTATCCAACGTTATGTTGTCTCCTATGCCAAGAGATCAAATGCTGTGGAAGTCCTTGGAGAGTGCTGACCAAGACCCTGTGGGTACAAAAGGTAAAGACATCTCCAGAACAGCTGTATATTCACCTGAACACCCAGCATACCTTGGAGGATGGAGGAGACTTAGTGCAGTGAACTAAACACCTAGTGGCCTGCAGTTCTCCTTGAAGGATGATGCCATACTGGACATCAATCATCAGTCACTGTGACTAAAAAGTGAGTAACCAGCAGCATAGAAGTTAGATCACCAGTGTTATATGCCCTACATGCTGTTGTTTGTCATTATGCCCTGCTTGTTTATGTGTCCATTATTCCAGCAGTGATACAGTTGATAATGTCCCATGATGGGGTCTGTCTACTTATCCACTTAGTGCTTTCTTGATAGTGAGCATTCTTAGCATACTACACTATGACCTGCACTCTTTATACTCCTTCTATACTCTTCATACTTCTTCTGTTGTGCCCATCTCCATGTTTCCACCCCCAGACCCCTTATCTCCAATCAGCTGGTTGTTCTTCACCCACATCCCTGGCCAGCAAATAAAGACATTCGTTATAGTTCACAATTCAGTGTTTACTTCAGTATCACACCATTTCTCTTCCCACAATTTGATGGCCACATGAACCACTTGAAACTGCCTGTTAGGAGAACTTTTCCCTTGACCCTGTATCTTCAGGCCATTGCTTACAAGGCTATCTGAAGTTGCAATTCATATTTGACTAACACCCATATCATGTTAAAGCCAACACATTTGTACCTTAAAGTTATGTTCTGTCCTCCATTTTCAGTTGTTCATAGAAAACATCTATCCTTTTTAATTTTTTAACATTTATCCTTTTTAATTGAATCACCATGAAATACACAGTTACAGAGTTCTTCATGATGGGGTTTCAGACATGCAGTGTTCCAACACCCATCCCTTGATGAGTATCTTAAACGTTAATATGCAATAATGGAGGCAGGTTCATGTGTGCCAAAGGTGGCAGCTGTGGGTGTGGGGTACATGTTCATGTGACTGTGTTTTAGGTTTTGTGTGGCAAGTCCAGGTAGATGGCATGTTGCTGGACCTAGTGAACCTGCCAGAGTGGGCCTGGGGGGACGCAGACCCTATGCTCAATACAGGCTGCATTGTAACTTAGTGTGGCCTCACTGTGCTTAGGGTAACAAATTGTCCCAGTTTCTGGACTGGGAAACTTCTTTGTTTTTACTTATGGTAATGTTGGTTTATGATACCATATATGTTCTAGGGTACAATTTTAACCTGATTCTAAACATATGTTGCCATAACACACCTACCATTAAAAGGGACTTCCATTTTCTTATTTTCTTCTTGGTGTGTATGTGAGTAGGTGGGTGCTTTGGTTGCATGTGGTGTTAGGGGTTGAACCCAGAGACCCCACGTACAAGACATGTGCTCCAGTATCTGACTCATCTTAACAGTACTAAAGGGGTTTCTCTTTTTGAAGTTCTTTTCGTGTTAAAACCAAAAAAATTGGGAAAGTCTTTTGCAAATGGGGATGTCTTGGTTATCTCACCGATGGTCAGTTACTTGACTCCACTGAATCTCCTTAGTGTGCCAGGAGATAAATTTCAAAAGGCACATAAAAAAATAATCCAAGTTTAAAATAGGCAAGAATCTGAATAGACACTTTTCTGAAAAAGATATATGAACGGCCAACCAGTACATGATGTTCCATGTTGCAGGTTATGAAGGAAGGCAAATTAAAACCATGATGTGCTATTACTTCTCCAAAGTTTGAATGGTAATCATCAAAAGACAAGAGGAAACGATGCCGGTGTGGGTGTAGATTGAAGGGAGTCCTGTGCATGTGGGTGGGCCAGTGAACTGAGAGGAGCCATGAGGAAAATAGTTTGGAGCAGCTGCAAAACTACAATAATAGAGCCACTGTATGATCAGGCAATCCTGCTCCCAGGAATATATACAAAGAAAATGAAAACACTGATTTTAAAAGATGTGTGCAGCTTCATGTTTAAAGTAGAATATTTAAAATTTCAGGTCATAAAAACAAACTAAGCATCCATAAATGGATGAATGAATAAGAATAGATAGACACACAGACGCAGACACACGCACAAACACAATAACTATTCACTCATAAAAAGAAAAGCCTGCCATTTGCAACACAGGGTTGGTCCTTGAAAGTGTGCTGGCTCTCAATGAGATGAGTCAAAGAAAGACAGATCTCACTATATGTGAAATCTAATTTTTTTAAACCAGATTCATATCAAAAGTGTTAAGATTTTTATTGCTGGAGTAGGTTGGTGGAAGAGGAGTAGAAAAGTTAGAGAAAGTTCTAAGATAAAGAAATACTGGAGAAGTACTGTACAACACGTTGACTACATCCAACACCGCTTGAGGGTCAGAGGAAGGTCATCAAGAAACTAGAACTTAAGAATTGCTAGTGCACAAGTGGTGCTGGGAAAACTGGACAGCTACTTGCAAAAAAAAAAAAAAGAATTCAAACTTCTGTCTAGCACCAGGCACAAAAGTCAGATGAAAGTGGATTAAAGACCTCAATATCAGACCTGAATCCATAAGGTACATGGAGGACAATGTACACAGAACCCTCCATGACATTAAAGCTAAAGGCATCTCTAAGGGTGAAACAGCACTGACCACGCAAGTGGAAACAAACATAAACAAATGGGGCTACATTAAACTAAGAAGCTTCTGCAGCTCATAAGAAACAGTGACCACAATACAGAGAGAGCCCACAAAATGGGAAAAATTATTTACCCAATGCCCATCAAATAAGGGGTGGGGTTAATATTCAGGATATATAAGACATTAGTAGAACTTTACAAGAAAAAAATCTCTAATCCATAAAAAAATGGGGAGAAGAAATGAACAGAAACTTCCTCAAAATAGAAATACATATGGCAAAAGGCACATGAAAAAATCCTCTACATCACTAATCATCAGGGAGATGCAAATAAAAACAATAATGAGATATCGTCTCACACCACAGAGACTGGCCCACATCAAAAAGAACAAGAACAACTAGGGCTGGCACGGATGAGAGAAGAAAGGAACTCTCTTTCATTGTTGGTAGGAATGCCATGCCGACTGGTCCAGCCTTTCTGGAAAACAATATGGGAATTCCTCAAAAAACTATAAATTGAGCTTCCATATGACCCCACAATACCACTCTGGGAATATATCCTGGGAGCACAAAAATGCACAGTAGAAATGACATCTTCACCTGTATGTTTGTTGCAGCACTGTTTACAATAGCCAGAATCTGGAAACAACCCAAGTGCTTGAGAATAGACAACTGGCTAAAGAAACTTTTGTACATCAACATAATGGAATACTATGCAGCTGTTAGGAAATATGAAGTCATGAAATTTGCTTATAAGTGAATGGACATGGAGACTATCATGCCAAGTGAAATAAGAAAGAGAGGGACAGACATAGAATGACCGCACATTTGTGGAATATAAAATAACATGAGACTACATCCGAGCACAGTAGAGACAAGGGCCAGGAATATTGCTCCACAGTTGGAAGCCTACTTCATGAGCTGGGGGAGAAGGCAGGTAGGCTAGAGAAGGGATCACTGAGTCAATGATAGGTGGAGGGATCGCTCAGGATAGGAGATGTGTGCTGAAAGTAGACTAAGGACCAAACATGATGGCCTCTCATTATCTTTATTACAAACCAAAATACCCAAAAGTAGACTGAGAATAAGAAGGAAATTGTCTGCCATAGAGGAAGGGGTGAGGTGGGGTGACGGGAGGGATACTGGGACATCGGTGATGGAAAACGTAACTGGTGGAAGGTTGGGTGTTTGATCATTGTATGATTGAAAATCATGAAATCTTTGTAACTGTATCTCATGGTTCAATAAAAGATCCTCTAATCTAAAAAAATAAAGAATTATTAGTGCAAAGAGAAAACTTTTTTTTCTTTTTAGTGTATGTGTTCAAAATTATGAATGCCAACTAAACCTATTGTGGTAATCATGTCACAGTATGTTCGCCTTGCAATCCCAAACAATAATATTCCAATTTAGTAGTATTAAGTAGATTATCTTTGTGTCTGAGAGTAATTAGGTCTCTTTTTCTATATAAATTAATGGCCATAAATTTTCAAAGCTCCCTAAATAATGCAACAATTTGTACCAACTAGAAATGTACTTTCAGGTAGATGGCTAATCTGCATGTACAAATGAACCATCGTGATATATGCATAAACTTACAAAAAGACACATGTCAATTTTCCATCAATAAAATTTGTGGAAAATTGGAAAAATCTACACTTCAAACAATATGGCTTTACTCAGAAACTCAGTAGCCATATTTGCTGGTTTTTACCCTGGAATTGTCGTACATTCTTTAGGGGCATTCATCCTTGACCCAAGAGGGTATTTGTTCAATGTCTCAAGGTTCCAGGTTTCTCACCCAAGGCTCTGGACTTAGGCTAAGAGACCTGTATTGGTGGTTTCAGCCCCTCATTCCCAGGCTCACACTTGGCTTACAGCACCCTTGGGCTAAGAAAGACACTCATTCATGAGTGCAGGGAAAGGAGCACTCAGCACTTTATGTCTGTCTTTCTGTAACTCATCTTTTGCTCTTGGTGATTTTCCTGCAGAATAACAGTGTCATAGCTATCCAATCAACCCCACTATCTTTATGCTTATACCTCTGCGTTAGGTGTCTTCTTGTTACTAGTGCATTTCCCGCTGCTAATATTTCATCACAATTCACCATGGAGGAACATACATTTTAACAATTTGACCATTATAGGATCTCAAAGAACAAACCTAACTGACAGGAAAGTGTTGAGTGTTTGGCTTGTAAAACTCCTGCTTCCCACTATTGCTTCCTTGGGCATCTCCGTACCAATTGTTGAAAGACTGACTCTCCAGAAGGCACTAAGCCAGATTCAGAAGCAAGAGATGCATAGACATTAAGTGCCTTTAAGGGAAATGGGGAGGAGAGGAGACCATGGTACATCTGCACAACAGAATACTACACAATCATTAGGGAAAATGAAATCATGAAATTTGTTTATATATGGATGGACATTGAGAATATCATGCTAAGCAAAATGAGTCAGTGGGAGAGGGACAGATATAGAATGATCACACTCATTGGCTTGATATTTAAAAAAATAGTATGAAACTAATATCCACAGACAGTAAAAATGAGGGCCAGTATCTGGCCCATGGCAGGAAGGTTGGCACAGGTGTGGGGGTAGGAGAATGCAGTTAAGAAACAGGAGGGATCACTATGACAGTGATGGTTGGAAATCATCACTGTGGACAAGAACTGAGCGCTGAAAGGAGGTAAAGGGATATGCATGATACCCTTTCACTACGGGGTGTTGCCCACCGTCCTATTGAACCTGCCCTGGATGAGGATGAAGGGCTGGTGTGATCTGCAGCTGAGGCTGATGCTGAAGGAGCAGCCAGCTAAGGTGGGCTGCTAATTGCTCTCTCCTAGAAGGTAGGAATCTTCCACGCCTAGGAATCATCTCCCACCGTGATTTTCAGGAGTCCTGGAAACAAGACTTTGGCATTGCACTCTTGAGCATAGTGGTCACGTCACACAAATCACACAGTGATTCCTGGTATGCAAGTTCTGCTTCTTGAGTTCTTTGTCAGGAAGAGGGAAAATAACAGAGAAGATTTGCAAAAGGGATTCTCTCAAATTGTGGGTGAATTGGGAGTCAAAAGAAAGAAACAGCAGCACCACAATTTCAGAAGCAGAAAAAAAGACAGCCTTTACCTCTCTCCATTCTCTCATGTTCTTCCCTCCCCATCTTCCCCAGATGGAGACCCAGCCTAGAGAAACTCGGTTTGGAACTGCCCCCAGGCATCCGTCGAGGAAGTAGCCATTTTTGTGGGACTCTTTCTTTAGATTCCTGCCAAAATGTTCAGTCAAATGAAGTATTGTTCTTTTTTGTGTTTGGAAATATAAACAATAACTTAAAGCCCTCTCAGTCGGTGCCCTGAACACCAACCTTGGGAATCCCACCACTGGCCTCATTCCCTGCCCTCTTTCCATCGGTCTTGCCCTGGTCCACGGTGATGCCTCTACAGGAAACGGAACTGCAATATGGTGGTGGTGCGGCCCCCACACAACTCTAGTGAGACCATTTCCTATAGGTCTACATAGGGAATGGTAACAAAGTTAAGAGCCATTTAAAGTGCAAGTATTACTCTGAAAATGCTCCCTAATTAATAAATGTTCTACATTTTTATGTAGGGATGTTTAATATTTAATTTTTCAATAATTTTATCATTTATAATTTATTAAATTTATTTTGTGGCTTGTATTTATTAAAAATTGATATACTTTCTATTTCTTTTACTCCAATGTTAGATTATTTTTATGCAAAAGAAAAAATTCTGGTGCTTTTAAGTCACAGGACTTTTATGAAGGCTTCGATCGCAGCACAATCGTGTCCTAAAGCCTCCCATAAACCACTTCTTCCAACACTGTCTCAAAAACCATTGCATTCGTGTGGGTCAGGGGATCAACAACCCTTTAGAGTGGGCTAAGAAGTTCAGCTTTTGTCTCCGATGAGTCATGAGAAGCAGTAATGCGGCACTAAATTTTATGGGGCAGGAATTGCACAGACTTGGAGCATAGTCTAAGTATACAGGCTCCGAAGGCTCAAATCTGGCTTCAGGTTGGGTTGAAAGGAGGCCTGCAGGGCTGGGGGTAGACTGTGCATGTCTGTAGTTTCCGGTAGGGAATCTGAAGGAGGAGATGGGGCTAGAAGTCCGTCTGGTAAATGCCTTAGCCTCTCACAACTAAACATTTTCCCAGGAGTAAAACACACCTGATGCCAGGCCCTGAATTCTTCAGCACCTTGAACTTGGAAGCTACAAATGAGCATAGGACTGCATGTCCTGCTAGACGGAGGGAGTGTTATCATAACTGAAGTTGTGATTAAGGTCAGGAACATGTGTATTAAAAATGGAGAGTCTTGGTTTGAAGACCGGCAAGCAGAGGGCACGGTCTGTTCCTTCAGCCCAGAGATGGTCCCGGCAGACCAATGAAGAATGGTGTCAGGGGGGAAAAGGACATCACAGGGAGAGTCACAGCGTGAGAGGCAGAGGGGAAGCATGGACTTTGCAATGCTGCAAGTTACCAAACCCTATGAAGAAAGCGCCCACAAAGGAGCTGTGAAGTGTGACAGCTTTAAAAAAAAATAAAAGGATATAAAATCATTAATGAAAAATCTACCACTCATTACGTTTGACACTTTCTCTAACTACTCAGGAGCATGTTTTCTCGCCTGTGTTAGAATTGAGGACAGGGGTCAAGGCCCACATCAGTGTCACCTTCTTTCCCGGCATCCTGCATGGTGCTTGGTGCAGAGTGACTCACACAAATGAATCCTGTTTACATCTCGACCGTTCTTGCTTGTCAGCCACAGAGAACAGGTCAGAGGTAGTTTCCATCTACGTGCCATCCATGGAGCCCAGCACAGTGCTTCGCGTGAAGGTGCTGAAGAGCTACCTATTTCCTTGAGGAGAAACCTCCGATATCTGGTTCTTTTTCTGTCCAGGCTCCTGGTGTCCCCCACTGCAGCAACGCCAAGCTGGGACTACTTGGGAGCTAAACCCAGCTCGCTCAGATAATCTGGCTCTCAGCGTCTGGAGCATTTTGATATAATGCATTAAAACATTTTCTCAGCCAAGTGTTTTACACAACATAAAATATTTTCCCATGTTAATGTTTCTTTTATTGAGTTTTTTACAAAAAAATTATCACACATTCTACAGATATTCAGCAACACTTACTCAACTGAAACACAAAATAAAATTACAGAAACACCAAATACAGACATTCTCTCAAATTAACCAGAAAGAACTGGAAGTTGGTGAGGAATAAACTCTATGAAGTAAACTGCAGACAGCCTCTGACTGCAGGCTTGTGCGGGGGCGGGGGTTGAGTGAGGGGGGGGGCATGCATCTCTTTTATCCAAAGCTACACTGGGACCTCTCTCTGGGCAGCCAGACCCACTGACCTGCTGCCTAGCAGTCAGGACAGAGAGGCAGACCAACCCACTCCAAGTCCATAGCAGAGGGCTCGTGTTCTAGTTCCAGGGGTCGCAAAGCAGACTGATTCCACACATTGTTCAGGCCCAAATGAGTGAGCGCAAGTTTATGAATCTCATCTGCAGACCCAGCAAGGTGGGACATAGCAAGCTGGGACGAGGCAGCAGGGAGAAATCAGAGGACTGTGAACAAAAACTGTCAGCGTGGAGGTGACAGAACTGAAGGGCGGTTGGGGAGGATGTCAGGTAGGAGATCAGAGCATGTGAGGACACTCTGTGCTGGGCTGGTGTGTGGCTTTCAGGAACCCTTAAGGGTGTGCACAAAATTCAACTCTCCGTTTCCTTTTGCAACTCGGGACTTGAGGAGCTTAGAGGCTGGCCGGCAGGGTCGAGAGCTCCCCCGCACTCTATCTGATTCTTGAAACCATCTGCAAATTAGTCACTATGGGTATTTCCACTTTCAGGCACTAGATGAGGGGATCAAGGGCCAAGAACTGTGAGCAGCTGCCAAGGTGTTGCTCTCCACAGAGGGACCAGGGCTGCAGTTCCGATCCTCAGATGTGCACCCATCTCTGCTCAGTCTCTCTCCCTTAGTAGGACACCCAGATCGCTCCACAACATCCTCGGCCCCGCTGGCACTACCCGGCATGACACTTCCCACTCTGAGGGAGGGGAGCCCATGCTGCTTGCTGAAGGAACGTTCTCTGTCCCCTTTGTCCTGTCAGCCTTTCCTATCGCCTTCAAACCGGGAATGGTGCCGGTCCCTTAACTCTTGTTTACTCCAATTTCAAATGTGACCAGGCCTTTGAAATCAGCTGTGTTCATCTTGCTCAACTCTGAATTTTGATGCCAGACAGTACCTGCTGGTTGGGGATCTTCACTAGGGCACTGAGTCCCCTAGGAGTTGACTTGATTGCAAGTGGAGCCAACTGCAGAGGCAGGGGCAGGGGCAGTATGCGAGGCAGGGGCAGACAGAGGGAATTCTCCCGCCAACGGGCACGGTGCTTTCCTTATGGTTCTCCTTTGGTGCCCTGTGCATATTGAACATTGGTATTATTACATTCTAAGATAACCTTAATTAAGAGCTAGGTAGTGGGCCTGGAGACATAAGACAACAGGTAAGGCACTTGCCCTGCACACAGTCAACTCAGGTTCAATCTCCAGCACCACATCTGATCCCAGAATCCTACCGGAAGTAATCTTTGAGCACAGAGCAGGAGTAATTTCTGAGCACTATTGGGCATGACCTCCATACAAAACAAAACAAAAAGGACTAGATGGGGCTGGAGAGATAGTACAGTGGGTAGGGCATTTGTCTTGCACGCGGCTGACCCGGGTTCAATTCCCAGCATCCCATATGGTCCCCTGAGCACCACCAGGAGTAATTCCTGAGTGCAGAGCCAGGAGGAACCCCTGTGCAACACCAGGTGTGACCCAAAAAGCAAAAAAAAAAAAAAAGAACTAGATAGTCTGGAACTTTTGTCCCTAGCTCTCTGACAGTCACTGGGGCTGCTGCCCAGCTGTCTGCTGAGTTCCATTGCCGCTGAGGCTGGGGGGCCACCCCTAAACTCACCTTAAGAGAAAAGCAGTCTCCGAGACAGCTGCTAAAGAACCAATTCTCCTACGCAGAGATTTTCCCCAGGGTCTGTTTGGCAAACACGTATGTTTCTTACTTTGAGGCAAGTCATGTCAGCAGTTTAATTTAAGACATCAAATGAGAAACAATCTGTCTGATGTAACCTTTTGCCGGTGAAATGAACAGCCTCTGCACCGGTCCCAGAGAACACTCTCATTATCCCGGTCTCCGTGACATGGGACATATTGTCTCTTTTCTTGACTTGACCTTAACACATCACTGATGCAAAACATATTTCTAGTTTGAAAAATAGTCATCTAGAAAATAAAACCATTTCATCGCCTCAGCCACAGTTCTGAGTCTCGGCACTGCTGAAATGTGTTTTATTTGTTTGATTTGTACCACCGACTGGTTCTACCCTCTTAAAAAGTTAGGGACACATTTGTGGGCAGAGAGGTATCCTGTAAAAATTTGTTCTTTACATTCAAGACATAAATCCAGGGGGTTGAGATCAACAGGAATATGTTGCCTTTGATTTTTTTGCTTGCAAAAAATTTCTGAAAGTAGAGGGATAAAGGATTTTTTATTAGCAAAGATTCATGATCAAATTAATTTTTTAAATAGTAAATTCTTTCAGGTAGTAACAATGTAGTCTATGTCATGGAGTGTTTCAAAGGAATAGAGTAAGAAAAACAAACCATTGGGACTAGTCTTGTTGAACTTGTTTGAGGTGAAGAAGTGATGGCTCTGGGAGGGAGACTGGATAGCAATGGAAAAAAACAGTACCCTGGGTTTGCAGGCTAATGACTTCGCCATCTCACTTCTCCTTGATAACATTCCTGTACAATGGATGTATAAAATTGTTCTGTGTGGACTGTATCAATAATACAGGGGTAGGACACTTGCTTTGCAAACATCCAACTCAGGTTCTACCCCTGGCACCCTATGTGGTTCCCTGAGACCACTAGGAGTGATCCTTGAGTACAGAGCAAGGAGGAAGCCCTGAGCACCACCAGATGTGGTCTAATACCCCAAATTATTGTGTGTACTTATTAATGTTTCACATAAAGGCCTAATCACATCTCTTAAGATTTGCATCAACTATTTCTACTATAGTACATAGTACTACAAGTACCTAAAACAAGATAAAAAATTTATTCATTTTTAAAAATCCCAGTGGTAGATGGAGCTGGTGTGTGACTCTGCAGATATTATGGAACCATAAACCTTTTTACTTCTTACTCCATTTTCTCTACTGTCAATTCAAGAGATCCAAGTGGAGGCTGACATTCCCAGCTCCTGTGCACACCACATGCTGGAAAATGAGAACACAGATGGAGGGCAATGGGGTATAGCTATGTTTCTCTTCTAAGGGGGTGTCCAACAATTTCTGTGATTATTTTAGCGACTTAACTTACACTGCCACAAGGGAAGCTGGGAAGTGTCCATTGTGACTCTACATTGAATTGGATTCAATTCTGGGAGGAAGAGATTTCAGGTGTTTGGGGGCATTAGGTTCTCTCTGTCGCTGCACATAGCATGTACTTAGCATTAAGAGCACTCCTCTGGCAAATCTGGCCTCTTCATATCCAGAACGCCAGCAGTCACATTTCTGCCCATGGCAAAGGTGCTGGTATTAGGCTGACCCTCCCACAAGCAACACACTCAGTGGGAAGCAAAACCAAGACCCAGGATACCCCTCAATGTCTATGACTTCTAACTCCAATTTCTTTGCAAAGGATTGTCAAGTCAGATGCATTTTGAAGCAATCTAAATGCAAAATCCTCCCAGGAATATGTAATTTTTCCATTCTATATCCTGTGTGCTGTCTAATGAACTAGGGGGAGTTCTTGGGACACCCCCTTCATTCTGGATTTCCAGAGCACTCAACCTGCTTTTATAGCAGAGGGAAGGACCATAGTCCTCCCACGCTAATCATCACTTTCCATGATACTGAATTCCACTATAGTATCAAAATGACCATAAAGCCTTGTAGTGGGGCACTGCTTAGATTTCTATAAGTTCTCACTCAAACCCAAGCTTCTTCTTTAAATCTACAAACCTCATCCAAGGCCCCTTTCCCTTGTGACCTGCTTCGCAGAACTTCTGCCCCCAAAACTACTATTCACCATGGCAATCCTTTAAACTCTTTCCTATCTATACCTTTTTCTCTAAATGGGAAGAAAAATATTGATTTAAAGGTTCACACAATCATTCTTCTCTAAATGATCAAAAAATGTAAAATGATAGCCCCAAATTTTATTGTTCAAGGAAATGCAAACACAAAAACATTGCATAAGAATCAAACAGGTGATCACTAAGAATTTTCATACTTGCTGGTCAAAACGTGAATTGGCTTGGCCATTAAAGAAAATGGTATAGTTCCACTGAGCTACAACCTCGTGCAGCCCGGGGAGAGATTTTTCCCTCTCCACCCCATTTTTCTGAGCGAAAATGGAGGCAGCGGCAGCAACCACGTGGTGAGAACCACCCTCTAAGACCCCTCAACCCGGAGGTAGGACTCTCTTTAGTGACATAGCCTGTAGGTGGTCCTGGGAGGGGGGGCGTTCCCGGCACGCCTTCCGCCCAGAGATGACCAGGAGCCGCAGCAGAGAAACAGACCCTCCGCGCCTAAAGACTGTGATCCTGAGGTCTCCTAACCCATTTTGGCACCAGAGCGGATTCTTGCAGCCATCCATTTTGACTGTGAACTGAGCTAAAATATTAGAATCCCAAAACCGCATGGCCGCTATTGCGGCCGCGCGGACTCAAAGTCTTCACTCTCAGCAATGAAGAGAAATTATTAGATGATGCCTATTCAGCAGGCCTGATTGTTGGGGAAAATTTCCAATCAATAATAGTGAGTTCTGTATGGAAATATGGAATGTACTCAAAGTATATAGAGAATAAAGGGACTATCATTAGCTACTTCGATGGAAGGTGGGGTGGGAGGGGGGTTTATTGGGGTTCTTGGTGGTGGAACATGTGCACTGGTGAAGGGATGGGGGTTTAATCAGTATTTGACTGTGACTTAAACCTGAAAGCTTTGTAATTTTTTTTCTTGCTTTTTTTCACGGGGATTCAATAAAATATTTCTTTAAAAAATATAAATAAATAAATAAAGAAAAATAAAATAAAGAAAATGGTATAGTTCCAGGCAATATTTGCAAGTACCCCAAACTAGACACAAACCAAATGCCTTTCAGTAGTAGAAATGGATAAACAGTGGCATCACATACTCACTCCATAGAGTCTTAGGCAGCACGCAAACACTAGAAACTAGAGGACACAAAGCAAAAGCAATAGATTTGACAAAAGCTCTGAGGTGCCAAGAAAATGTCATTACACCATGCACATGTCTGATGCTTCCATATAAAGTTCACAACCAATTACATCTTACAAGGTGCACACGGGTTGTAATCACAAAATAAAAATGAGAAACTCGGGTCTGGGGAGAGTGAGGTGGTAGAAAACTGCCTTTCGGGCATGAGGCTGAGTTGGGGCTTGGCACTGAAGCCCCTGTGCACCTTGACTCCCAGTACCAGGACAAAGGGGCTGTGTCTGCGGTGCACCACAGTCACGTGTTCTCGAGGCCAGGTCCTCTCCAAAGCAACAGAGAGAAGGAAAAAGGAAGGAAGAAATTAATTTTCTCGGAGACTAGGAGGGCGAGTGGACCTGGAGAGGCAGGGGGTGCCGGGATGTTCTCTAACAAGTCCGTCCTGCTGCTTGCTGCACAGCCCTACTATGATGGATGGAATCTCCAGGCTCTAGGGAGACCCCACGGCTCTCTCTCTTGCTGCCTGCATTTGGTGGTCTCGAGCCACTTCTCCACCCAGGACGGTCGATGCCATATTAAGGCCCCTGTGCACTAATATTAAGTGATATGACTTCTAGCTCCAATTTCTTTGCAAACGATTGTACTTTGCACTTAATATTAGTGCACAGGGGCCTTAATATTAGTTATTTCATATGGACACAGTAAGAAGGAGGAAATGAGGACCAGGCTGGCTGGTGATCAGTTGCCGTTTATTCCATTCTCCCCAAGTGCCTGTTCTAGTCTCACTAAGCTCCCCACTCTAGTCTCACACTGCCCCTCATTCCTGTATCCTCCTGTCTCTCTTGCTCATCTCTTCGTGCTCCCACTGGCAGCCGCATCTCTCATCTCTCCACGCATCTGCTCCTGCATTCTTCCCCTACATTCTTCTCCCTCTGTCTCCCTTGCTAGTCTCTCCGGGCTCCATCTTGCGGCCCTGGTCTCTCTCTACTCTCTAACCAACTCCTGCATTGGGGGTAGACACCATACTCTTTCTGGTAGCACAATCAACATATCAAAAACCCTTCCTGATGGCCCATCAGGCTCAAGGGTGGAAATACCCCCTAGGGTGTTTCTCCTCTCCTTAATCCAATAACTTAATTAACGTTTTAGTTCTACTTCCTAATATTAGTTATTTCATATGGACACAGTAAGAGATATATTGAGCTTCTAGGGTGGCTCTCCTAGGGTGATTCACTATTTATCTCAGACAACAGTTCTCAGGCCAGATTCATTTTTCGTACCCCTAGCAGGGTCCTAATCTAGATGTTGCTTTTTGGATCATAACAGAACTTATCCATGACAATGTTCTTAACTTATAGTTAAGCACTATGGTGCTTTTGGCCAGGCCCATTTCAATGCTAGGGTAGCTCACAGCTTGCCCTGGGTCCATCCAGTCCCTCATTGGGACCCTGCTTTTGGGGGTGCTAGGAACTAAAGGCAACTGAGGGTTAACTTGAGAAAACAGATGCCCAGGAGTGAATATCATTTGGAGTCAATGAACTGCCAAGTTACAAAAGTATAGCATTGGTGCAGTCTCCCCTTTTTTTCCAGATGGAATCTCGGCGACCATGAGCTTCTACAAGCATGGCTCTGGTATGTGGGTGTCAGGACAATTCCTCCGAAGCACACGGCCACGCAAATGGAAAATAAATGATCTAGCGTCTGTCTCTGGAAGGCAGGCATGAATTGTGGTGGGAATATCCATGCAAAATATAATGCCCCAAACTAGAGAGAAAGTATCTGAGCAATTGTCTGTTATAGAGGCAGGGTAAGGACTGGAATGGAAGTGGGGGGATAAAGGGGATATTGGTGTTGGAAAGTTTGCACTGGTGGAGGGATGGGTGATCAATCATTGTATGGCTGAACATCAGACATGAAAGCTTTGTAACTGTATCTCAAGGTGGCTCAATAAAAAATTAAAAAAAAAAACCAAAATTATAGCATTAACTGTCTTCCTGTGTCTATACAAAAAGGACATTCACTGTCACTGTCACTGTCATTCCGTTGCTCATCGATTTGTTTGAGCGGGCACCAGAAACGTCTCTCATTGTGAGACTTATTGTTGCTGTTTTTGGCATATTCAATATGCCACGGGTAGCTTGCCAGGCTTTGCCATGCAGGCTCGATACTCTTGGTAGCTTGCTGGGCTCTCCAAGAGGGACAGAGGAATCGAACACGGGTTGGCCACGTGCAAGGCAAACACCCTACCACTGTGCTATCGCCCAGCCCACAAAAAAGGGCATTGCTCTGAATTATCTATGCAAAGGACTTAAGGAGAAGAGAAAAGCAATATTTACAAGTTAACCGAGTCTGATTAGAAGATAAAGGTGAGTCACCAGTTGGGGAAGCAGAGCACAAAGAAAGAAATTAAAAGTAAACACAGAGGGATGGGAGCACTGTGATAGGAGTAACCAATAAACCTAAGCTCCCTGTGGCAAGGCAGAAAGGACAAACCAATGTTATCCTACAGACAGATGGGGGTTTGTCTTTCTTCTGTTACAGTCACCACAGAACGTTTTCAAACATGGAGTCTGTCCCTGGTACCACCTCTCCTGCCCCCTCAGTTTGGCTTTTAAGGATTGTATTAAATGCATCATTAATCCATGGAGGTAAGAAGATTCTGGGCACTTAGCTTTTTCAGAATCCTAATTTTAAGAGCTAAGTACAGCCAGGAGAGGTAAAATTCATCAGAAGCCACAGGGAAAGAGCAGGGAAACAGACTAGGCACACAGCCATGTGCACTGGAGCAAATTCAGACATCAGAGGAGGCCCCAGTAACTTAATTTTCACATTCAATCCAATTATTTATGTTTTTGATTAGTGTTCTTACCAATGTTTTCCTCCTCTATGTATCCATGAATTTGGTATAGCAAAAGATCAATTAATAAAAATTTCTCATAAATCCAATGATCAAATTGTCTTTTTGTTCCAGCTGAGTCACTAAATGGGTCAGTTGCATGATGGTTGAAATACAGTAACAGCATTTCTATTGACAAATTCAAAGCTGCTGAGCTTTCTCCAGTCATCTTAAGGTTATTTATTTTTAAAAAATCCTTCTCCAGTAGGCCCATTACGGCAGCACCTTTTATTTAGCACTCCTTTTATTATTTTTATTATAGCACTCCTTTTATTATTATTATTATTGTGATTATTATTATTTTGCTCAGGGCTCACTCTTGTCTCTGCACCCAAGAATCACTCTGGGCCAGGTGGGTGCAGTAATTAGACCCGGTTCTGTAGCGAGCAAGACGACATTGATGCTTCTCACTTCCAAATCTGCCGTGTGACGCAAAACCTGTAAAAACTATGGAGGAGTATAAGAAACTATGAATATCTCTTGCATTGTCTGATGACTCAGGTGAAACATGTGTCTTTGGGGTATCTCTTTCATTGAGCTGATAGATGCAGAGTCACAGAAGAGGGGGTGCTCCTTAAAGTCATTTTCTAGAGCTATTCATTTTGAATCTGTTTCTTAGATATGATTGCATTCCAAGAACTGAAGAAGTTTTATTACTGAAGTTCTATTGAATATCTCAAAAAGTTATACTCAGTTTTAACTTTTTCCTTTTTGGCCAGGAGTATACACTCAGCAATGCTCAGGACACTCCTGACAGTGCTCAATGCTACCCCTGATGGACTCAGGAACCACTCCTGGTAGGCTCCAGGGACCATATTTGGTGCTGGGAATTCAACTCAGGTCAGTCACATGCAAGGAAAATGTTCTACCCTCTGTCCTATTTCTCCGGGACCTGTGGTTAGTTTTAATATAAGCTTAACACTCAAAACCAAAAACACACCAATACCTACCAGTGGTAGTATCTGTAAGCAAGTTGTGATTTATTCATCTGAAAAAATGGATAAAGTTGGCCCAAACTGATTGCCCAAGGATAGGTGAAACATACTAAACAAGTCTGCATTATTCAAAAGTTTTATAACAGATTTATCTGTGTAATTAAAAATAAGGGGATAATGAAACAATTGCTTATGAAACAGTATAGTAGTTCTTTGATTCCTGTGAGAATGATATGAGAGATATGCCACAAGAATCCTCACAGCTGTCTCCATATCATAAGTACAGCTATTTAGCTGGGATTTAAAGCATAATTCTGTAGCCTGAAAGACAGAACAGTGAGCAAAGCACTTGCCTTGAATGTAGCCCAGCCAGGCTTGATCCCTGGCACCTTATATGGTTCCCCGAGCACTGCCAGGAGTGATTCCTGAGCACAAAACTGGAGTAAGTAGGTGTGGTACCCCAAAACAAGTAACTTTTTTTTGCAATGACACCATACGCTTGCTTTTATATTTGAGTGCTGCTACCCCATGTCCACCACCAGGTGCAAGAACCCTCCACCATGATCGAGAGCCCCCATTTTCTACCTGCCTGCTCTGGTACTCACAGATCACAGTTCTACTGACTGTATTTCAGGTTTGTTTCCACTGGGAATTGTTCAATCCCTTGCTTTTTTTTGTATACTTGCATTTGGGTGAGATCATTTGGTATTTGTCTTTTTCTTTCTGACTCACATCACACAGTGTGATTTCCTCCAGTCCCCCCCAGCCTGCAGCAAATAGCAAGCTTTTGTCTTCTCTAATAGCCGAGTCATATTTTGTTGTGTATATATAGGCACAATGCCTGCCTGTCCTTCGCCAACTATAAGGCCAAGATAACTGCCCTCTGACGACCTGATGGATCTGTCACATCTTCCAGAAGGGCAATGGAAAACGTTACCCACTTCTACTCGGATCTCTTCGATAGCCACATCCACCTGCCCACGTACCAAATTCTACAGGATGGACATGTCGCTCCTAGCATTCTCCCTTCTGAAATCCAACATGCCATTTCGTCCATAAAGAAGTATACAGCACCCAGTCCAGACAAAGTCAGACCTGAGCACCTGAAGAATTTGCAACCAGTACTCATCAATACACTGGCTCAGCAATTCACACACTCACTACCTGTCTGAATGCAGGGTTCGGTCCCAATGGAAAACCAGCAGGACTATCCTGCTGGTCAAGAAGGGAGACATCCACGACATCGGCAACTATCGCCCAGTCTGCCTGCTGTCCATCGTCTATAAGTTGCTCACTCGAGTCATCCTGAATAAGATTGGCAGAACACTAGATAAAGGACAATCATGCAAACAAGCCGGGTTCTGAAAAGGATTCAGCATGATTGACCATATCCATAGTGTGACCAAGCTCATTGAGGTTTCATGAGAGTTCAAGATGCTGCTCTGTCTAACATTCATCGATTTAAAGAAGGCCTTTGATTCTGTTGAGACTGAAGTGGTCATCAAAGCCCTAGCCAAACAGGGCATTCAAACTCAGTACATCAGGATCCTCTGTGAGTGTATTACGGATTCACCGCCAAGATCTCACCATTCTACAAGGAAGTGATCATTGACATAGAGGGGTTGGGCAGGGCGATACCATTTCACTGAAACTCTTCAGTGCCACCCTTGAGAACGTCATGCGATGACTGGAATGGGAAGGAATGGGAGTGAAGATAGACAGCAACTACACCACCTCCGCTTCTCTGATGACATTGTTCTAATAACACCAAACATTAGCCAAGTGGCACTAATGCTGGCAGACTTTGACCATGAGTGTGGAAAGGTCAGACTGCAGCTGAATCTCACGAAGACAATGTTCACGAGAAACAAACTACTACTTCATGACATTCCATCTGCTTTCAACACAATGAACATCTCCGAATGCAGCAGTTATGCATACCTAGGTCAAGAACTCAACATGATGAATGACCTGGCACTTGAGCTGCGCAGGAGGAAGAGAGCTGCATGGAACGCCTTCAAGAGTGTCAAATAAGTTGTTAAGAGGATGAAGAACCCTCCTGCTCCGGGGACAGCTTTTCAACTCCACCATTCTTCCTGCACTAACATATGCCTCAGAGACCTGGGCTCTATGAAAACAGGATAAGAATGCTATGCTTGGAGTATTACTACGTTTCACTCAAGTGAGAGAAGGAATCTGGAGTTTCGACCTCCATCTAAGATCGAGAATCAGGGATGCTGTCTTGTTTGCCAAGGCGTCAAAAATCAGATGGGCCAGACACATAATGCGATTTGGAAATGACTGCTGGACTAGAGCTGTTATCATCTAGATTCCACAGGACATCAAAAGAACGCATGGCTGCCCACCTATGAGATGGTCAGACTTCTTCATCAAGACCCTGAACAAATGGTTTGAGGCTCTTTTTGTTCCTGGAGTGAGGAGACACCATTGGGCTATGCTAGCATGGGACAGGGATGAATGGAGACTTTACTGGTGCCCACTCGAGCATATCGATGAGCAATGGGATTACAAGTGGTACAAGTGAAATATAGGCTATTGTAAATAATGCAGCAATGATAGGTGTTCTCATGTTCTTTCAGATGGAAGCTTCTGTGTTCTTGGGGCTAAGGCCCTGCTTAGGATTTCAATGATGGAGACTGGAGAGATAGTACAGCAGGTAGGGGCTTGTCTTGCACATTATGGCCGACTTGGGATTGATCCTTACCACCTCATATGGTGCCCCTAGTAGTGCCAGGAGTGATTTCTGAATACAGAATCATGAGTAATTACTGAGCTTCTCACAGCATGACTCCCTTAAAATTCCAATGTTGGTCTGACAGAAACCAGGAAGAGATGCAATGCTATGATCCCAGAACTGAAGGGGAGAAGGTTGAGACTAGAAGGTTCTCCCAACTGTGCCACCTCCTTAGAGATGGGAGTGTGTCAACACTGCTTCACAAAGAGCAAACCTCCATGAAAAAAGAAGCAGGAAACAGCACCACTAGGCTTAGTGATTATTGATGTGCAGCTGCGTAAAAATATTTAATAGTTAAATAAAAAATAATTTGTTACATATACATAGTAAAGAATATTAATAAATCAAATGCTAGTAAAACTACACTTCACCTTATGAAGCATAATCCTAGATCCAACCAAGGTCTTCCGTGTAGTTTGATAGTCCCATCCCACTGCAAGAATGCCCAAAATAAACCTTCATCCTGAATTTTTGCAACTGTTCTCTTTTTCTTTTCCCTTTAAAAACACTTGCGTCCATAAATAATAACTTACTTTGCTTGCCTTCACTTAATTATAGGGAACAAATGTCTTGCTCTGTTTCTTCTGAAGAGGTTCCTTCTTCTGCCTTCCAAATGTCAGGTGCCTGAATACACATTCTTTTGACTTCTATCTCAGCTCATAAATGACAGGAGATGATTTTAGATAGACTTGTAGTTTTAAATGTCATCCATCCACCTTGTTTATCCCTCTCCTCTGGCTGAACTCCTGCATCTAAATACAAAAACTCAACAGCTACAGTGAAGGTGTGATTCATCCAGAAGCATACCTGAACCCAGCAGGAACCCAGTAGGGTGAGAAGGTGAGATCCTAGATATAATGGTGGGAGATGGATGCCCTCATGGAGAAAAATTCTCACAAGAAGAAACTCCCAATCCCCGTCCCTCAATCCAAAAACCCTGGTTTATACCCTGAAACCAGTATCAAGCTATTAAAGGAGCAAGACAGGGTGTGGTCCCCAGCAAGTATCCCGTTGACCTCATAAAACTCTGGTGAATGCCTTATTGTATCCTGCTTGTCATAGAAATAGGGTCACCACAAGCAGCTTTTGGATGACCTCTCATAGCTTTGCTGGCAGGGGCCATTCTGGATCTTACTCTTGCCTTTAAATTTTATCTGCTAGACACTTCAGTTTTGTCACTTCTGATTGTAGTTTTCTCATTTCTGTTCACATGCTTTTATTTTCTTTAGTATTTTTTTTGCCACACCAGGAAATGCTCAGGGATTACTCCTGTATCTGCACTCAAGAATTACTCTTGGTGGGCTTGGATGACCATCCGTGGTGCCAGGGATTGAACCTGGGCTGACTGCTTGCAAGACAAGCACCCTACTTGTTGTACTATTGCTCTGATCATTACATACTTTCTTCAAAGTTTTTATTTAATTGATTAAGATTTTGTGGTTTACAATCATCATCATCATCATCCCGTTGATCCTCGATTTTCTCGAGTGGTCTCAGTAACGTCTCCATTCGTCCTAGCCCTGAGATTTTAGAAGCCTCTCTTTACTCGTCCTTCCTAACGATGCCGCATTGGAGGCTCGTTCAGGGTCACGGGAGTGAGACCCATCATTGTTACTAGTTTGGGCATATGAATACACCATGGGGAGTTTGCCAGGCTTTCCCATGCGGTCAGGAAGCTCTTGGTAGTTGAGAACTCTGGCAAGTTCCCAGGTTCTCCCAGAGGGAGAACTAGGCTATAAGATGTCGCTTCCAGGAGCTTGGTTTTATAGTCTGTGCATGTTGGCCATTGGTGGGATTACATGGATCCGGGGGCAGTCCCTGGGTGTGACCGCCTAGCTACTGGAAAATGGGGAATCTGGGCGGAAGAGGCTCAGTCCTGATCTGAGCAGGCTTGGAGATCTCAGCCCTGGGTCCCACACACCTGGGTTCCTCTGCCAGTTCCTTCATGCATGAGGCTCGTCCGAATGTGTGGAGAGGGGCCTTGAGCATGGGAGGTCTTTGGCTGCAGGAGCTCTGCTCAGGGCAGGGAGGGAAACTGAGGCCCACCCTCTCCAAGGGGCCCCGGGGAAGACAGCCAGGCGCGGGGGCAAGAGACTCTGCTGTGGTTTACAATACTGTTCATAATGGTTTCTCATACACATAGTTTTAACATTACATCCATTACCAGTGTGCCCATCTTCCTCCCCAGAAGACCCCCATTCTTTTTACTTTCAATCCTCAATCTAACCCCAAGTCAACTGTCTGGATCAGTTCTCTCACTGCGTTTCCTAGAAGACAAAAAGATGCAGCTCCTTTTCACCCACATCTGACTGTGGAAGTACTCCTAGTGAAGCAGTATTTCCCCGATAGTCAGGAAGAAAGACTCTGGGAACCTTCAAAAAGACATTGCTTATTGCCCTCCATTCAGGCCTCTTTTCCCTCTTATGGCCCAACCCCAACTGCCCTGTCTCAAACACACACAGATTTCCCAGTCAGGTGTGGACAAGTACAACCACAGCAGGGCAGCCTGGGAGCTGAAGTTGTTGTGACCTTCAGCCTCTCACTGCCACTCAGATCTTGGAGCTCTTCATCCTTCAGCCAACCTTGGCAGACAGCTGTCACTGGGCATTTGTGTTTTTGTCCCTGGTCACCATCCAACCTTGTGAACAGGTACCTTGAAGAATGTGTAATTTTATTTTGGAGCCTCACCTCTGCTCAGGACTTGCTCCTGGCTCTGAAATCTAGAGTACATTCCTGCCAGGTTCAGAGGACCATATGCCTTAAATAGTAGACAGAGGAGAAGGAGGGACAAGACGGCACTTAAAGTAGCCCCATAATTCACATGAGCTTCAAAATTTACAACAGCAAAAAAGTCAGTGGGAGAGGACAAACAGGGAAGGAAAATAGCAACACACAGCCTCATTCATCAGCGAGCTTCCAGGGAGGAACTACAGAGATCCACACCCAGATCTCTGCAGCAGACAGACTGCGGCATCTAGAAGTCTGCCGTACTCGAGAAATGAAAATAATAGCACGAAGGGCTCTACCAGCATTAACAAACTCTATAACCTCTCAGCGAACGACCTTAAACACTATGATGAGGATGTTAAATTAGGCAAACAAATGATGGTACAGAGAGTCAAACAGGTCAATCAGAAGAAAAGGGATATATACAGAATGATCTCTAACATGTATCTAACTGCAAGGTAGCAACAAAGGTCCAAAGGCAACATAATGGGAGAATTGGTCTGCAGAGTTAGGTTGGTTGGGGTGGGCGTTAGAGAAGAAGACTTGTTGGAGTCCTTGGGAGGTGAGGGGAGTAAAATGGTGATGGGTGGGGTGAAAACAAATCAATGATGTTCATGAAAACCAATGATTAACAGTATTGTAAACCACAGAATCTCAATCAATAAAAAACATTTTAAAAGAAATTTAAAGAAGAAATAATAAAAGTACAACCAAAAGAGACAGAACTGGATAATGATAGAGAAAATGAAAAACTAAATGCAGCCTCAATAGCAGAGTGACAGTAGTTGAACTAAAAACTAGTGAGCTCCAATATGGGTACAGGAAACTTCTAGAAAGCAGCAGAAGATAAGAAAAAGTCTGAAGAGAAATGAACAGTATCACAGAGAACAATGGGGTGCATTCGAGATGAACAATATAAGATTCATTGTATTCCCTGAAAAGGAAGGTGAATTCAACAAAGAATCCCAGTCAAAGAAACCGCGGAAAGAATTTCCCAGAGTTGAGGAATGCAGGCACCCAGATTCAAGAAACTTGAAGGATCCCAGTGAAAACAGACCCAAAGAGAAAAACATCCAGACACACTGTAGTCAGAATGACAAAAGTCAAAGACAGGTGGAATACGGAAAGCAGCAAGATCAAAGAAGGAATCACATACAGAGGAACTGCCCTAAGATTTACAGTGGACCTATCAAATGAGATATGACATACCAGAAGAGAATGGTGGGAGATAGTAAAAACAACAAACTTAATGAAATGAACACCTCCACATGATTATTCTTTCCAACTCAATTAACATTCAAGGCTTTTTTATCTTTTTTCTAGGTCACACCAGCTATGCTCGGGGCTTACTC
Source organism: Sorex araneus (assembly GCF_027595985.1). Classification (NCBI taxonomy): domain Eukaryota; kingdom Metazoa; phylum Chordata; class Mammalia; order Eulipotyphla; family Soricidae; genus Sorex; species Sorex araneus. The sequence continues at coordinate 179,688,992 of NC_073302.1, read as the reverse complement.
CTAACTCAGTGCTCAGTAAGTACTCCTGAGCACTGCTCAGGGGACCATATGTGATGCTGGGTGGAACCTGGGTTGGTCACATGCAAGCCCACTGCCTTAACTGCTGTACTATCTTGATTATGATTCAAAGTTGAAGGAATGATACAATGCTTCAAGGACAAGCAACAGTTTAGGAAGCTATAGCCTTTTGTGACTGTGTATTGAGGAATAATAAAGGAAGTTCTTTAATAGATAAGATAAATTACATATTCATAACTTCAACAAAATTGATGGCAATAAATTCCTTCATCTTGGTGATCTCACTCAATGTAAGTGGCCTGCACTCACCAATCAAGAGATAGAGAGTGGCAACAAGATCAGAAAACCAAACCCAACATTCTACTGCCTTTAAGATATAGCTGAACAATGGGAATAAACACTCAAAACCAGAGGCTGGAATATAATCTCATAGGTAACAATTTTCTTAAAAAGACTGAGATGGCCATACTTGAATTTCAAATTTAAAAAGGCTATAAGGGACAGGAATGGTCGCTTCTTAATGAGCAAGGGATCAATACATCTAGAAGAATTCCTAATTGTATATGCCTCTAATGACGAACCATCAAAATATTTAAAAAATTTTTAACTGACATAATGGAAGATATTGACAGCAACACAATAGCAGTAGGAGACTTTAATACTTCTATCACGGCTGCATACATTAACTAGGCAAAATCTCAACCAGGAAACACTGACCTTGAAGGAAGGAAAGGAAGTGATGCCATATATAAGGCAGACATATATGGGACACTTCATGTCAAAAGTTGAGTACCTTTAGCTCACACTGTGCACAAAAGTGAACTCAAATGGATCAAAGCCCTAGGTCCCTACAGTGTTTGTGCGCTAAACAATACACAGGTATATTGATGTCTGTGGTTTACCCAGAAATTCAGTTGCAAACCTCAATTTAAAGAATAGTAAAAATAAGATTATATCAAATTAAAAAAGACACTGTGAAACAAAATTATTAAATCAAAATGCTTTAAACATAAATTATTAAAATAAAGACATCCTTGTGAATGGGAGAAAATATTTGTATATCCTAAATTTGACAAAGGGCTGGTAACACATTTATACACATACATGCATAGCTATAAAATTCAACAACAAACAATCCTACAAAAATGTGTAGATGAAGGGCCCAAGTGATAGTACAGTGCGCAGGGCATTTGCCTTCCATCTGGCTGACTCAGGTTCAAACCCTGCCACCCAAATGATCGCCTAAGCACCGCCAGGAATACTGGAGCACTGCTGGGTCTGGTCCCCAACCTAAAACTAATGAAAAAGAAATACGTGGAGACGAGTTGAACAGGCACGTCTCCAAAGAAGACATATAGATTAGCAACAAGCACATGAAAAGTTGCTTCCTGTGAGTGGCCAAGAAACAAGCTTTGATGGAGATGTGGAGAAAAGCAACCCCAATCTGTTTCTAGAATTATAAACAGTCCTTCAAAAAAATGGTAATGGAAATTTCTCAAAAATTTAAAACCAGAACTACCAATGATGTGGCAACTCCTGTCCTGTGTATCTGTGCCAGACAGACCACACCCTGCTGTGACAAAGGCTTTCCTTATCTGTGCTCAGGGATCACTCCTGGCGGTGCTCAGAGACCATATGGAGTGCTGGGGATCAAACCAGCTCAGTCATGTGCAGACCAAATGTCTTAACTGTGTGTCTTTTGCCCTCAATTTATGTTTCACTTCGCAAAAGGGATTATAAAAGCTTTCAGGGAACCCGACTTTATGTGAGGCACTCTGATTTGACTCTCCAGTATTCACAGGACCAATGTTCTGTGCATTCTCTAGGTTATGTGAATGATGCCGTCTCCCATATCCTAATAATTTCTAAGCTTCTCTCTGCAGAGACGATAGTTTCATATTTGGGATATAAGGAAACACAATGAATGAATGAATGCCTAAATACAACAGAAGCAAAGAACATGAGAACTGGTATTCAGGTATTCAGTATGAAACGTGCCACCAGAGGAAGATGAGGGTAAGGACTGCGAGGGGCAGTAACTATGGTAGAGAGAAATGTAAACAGGGAGGAGGAGGTGGTGCTGGAAGTGGTAAGGTGGTACAAGTGAAACCCTGCCAGCACCAGTGCTATAAACCACAGTACATACATGTATATGCATATGCCCCTCAGGGAGGCAGACTGGCGGTCAAGGGATGGGGGACACTGGTGGAGGGACGTAGGCACTGGTGGGGGATCAGTGTTGAAACACTGTATACCTAAAATCCAATCATGAATAACTTTGTGATTTCACAGTGACAAAAAATTTTAAGAAAGTTTAACGTGCATTACAATCACTGGGAGGGCTTCTACAACAGATTGATAGGCCTTATTTCTTGATTTTCTGAAGTAATAGGTCTGGAGTGAATCTGAATTTGTAGTTCTAACAAATTTTCAGGTGCTTTGATCAGACTGAAAGACACATATTGAAGCAAGGGGCCAGCATACGTTTTCTGTAAAGTGCCAGGCAGTAAATATTGTTATAGAAACCTCTCCATTCTGCTCTGCAGCAAGAAAACAACCATAAGCAATAGAATAACAAATGCATGTGGAAATGCTTCAATGAAAATTTATTTACAAAATGTCCATCTGTCTAGATTTGGCATGGGAACAGTTTCATGATCTCTGCTGGACACTCAATTCTTACTCTTTTCCTAGACAAAAAAAAAAGGGGGGGAGGGCTGCTTTGCTTTCTTGAAGGTACACTAATTTATAAGGATTTAAATAGTTTTTTTAAAAAGTAATGTTACATAGCAATCATTCAAACTCTTTATTCCACCACAGTGCCAGGATGGTGCAGTGAAATTCTGCTTGATGAATGACATTAGGGCGAACTCGCCTTACTGAGCAAATCCTCAGTGGAGGCTCAGTCTCTCCGCTTCCCCCGGCTCCCACACCTCATCTCCTACTACTCCAGACAGTCCCCATTTTCCAGGTTGCCTCTTCTGCCTTCACAAATTCCTGTAACTCCTTCAGCCTCATTAAAAACTCCTCCTGCAAAGCTCTCCTTCTGCAGCCGTCTTAGGAGGCCTCCCTATAATCACGTCCATTAGTAACATCTGTCGGACTCCACTGCCACTGCTAATTCTTAAAAATGTCCTCTCGCCAGGCTCTAAGCAACTGGAGGGGAATGGGTTTTATTTATCATCAGGTTCCCAGTGTCTGGCACGTGTCTTTTACTCAATAAATGTTTCATTTTATTTACTATTGAAAAATCAGATAAGTGGTAAGTAAATGAGTGTTTAGAGAGCGGGATTTTAAACAGCATTCTTTTCCATCTTTGAGGCTTCAATCTTCTCGCGATAATCACTGGCCAAATTAGAAGCTCCTAAACCTAGTCTTGTTTATTATTCCGGCTTAGTCGAACCTTCATAAAATCAGTAACGAATCACACAAGGACACCCCCACCCCCGCCACCACCCGCTTCACATCAGTGGCATCAGCCTGGCATTTATTGTATCTAAAATAAAACAACAGACACAGTGTTTTGTTTCTCTTTTATTGCAACCCATTGCAAGGTCAAAAGATTCACAGAAATATAGAAACTACAAACTGGGTGAATTTCCTTTATCCACTCAAAAAGACATTAAAGACAAAGGGCCAGAATTTTCCACTACAGCAATATATTTCATAGTCTTTATTCTGAAAATACTGTTGACATTTTGGAGAGGATAAAAAGCCCTGCATCAAATGTGTTCACATATATTTATGACAGTCTAAGCAAAAAAAGAAACTCTATATTGCCCAGAAAAATCATTTGAAGCCCCATTTCCAAGCATCTAATGAGAACACATTTCACAACCATCACTGGATCACTCAGGGTGATGCTCTTGTGAGGTGTTTTTGAGAGTAATGCTTTGAGGCCAGGTATGATATTTCTACAGATTTCTACAAATATACCAAAGCAGTTTTCTGGGTTATGTTGCATCAGGCTTTCTGGATTAGTCAACATTTTAAAGGTAAGTGCGAGACCCTCCCAGCCCACCCTCCCCCCAAGCTAAAGCATGTTACAGTGCTGTACTTTAGATCAAAACAATGCAACATTTTAAAAATCAGGTATACACTTCTGAAACCATTTGACAACCGAACTGTAACACTCTAAAGATTATTACAACTTTGAACTGAAATGGTGCCATCTATATCATTGATGGCTCTTTTTTTTGGCCTTTTTAAACTATTTAAAATATAATGTGACATATATAAAAATTAAACTTTTGCTTATTCACTCAAGCTACTTTACTATACATATGGTCTTATAAATTAGTTTTGGATTAAAAACAGTTAAAAGATTGTGAATTTTTTTCCCATGGCGGGGAAAGAAATATTAAAATGATGCATAAGAAGACCTAGAATTTATTAACGGCAAGCTTTTTTTGTCTTATTCCAATTTCATTCCTTTAAACTGAATTAGCAATGTATTTAGTAATGTAATTTAGTATAGGGAAAAAAGACCCTTGGTGCATATGACTAGATTTTCCTAACTGATTTGGGTTCAAAGTCAAAAATTAAAAATGCCAGAAACAAGTTGACATAATCAAAGGCAACAACTGTCACAAAACAAGGAGTCATCATAAATAAATGAGTGACACTGAAATGGAAAGCTGTTTTTCCTTAGGACTAGTATCAGTTTAGCAATATTAGGGATTTATAAAGTGAAAGTAAAATCAGCATATCTGTCAAAGATTAAAAAAACCAGTATGTCCACATTGAGGAAGAATAAATAGGAAATTCACAAGTCAGGCTTTCATATCTAGTTCTACTGTAAAAGATAATCACTCTTTAGCTTAAAAAGGCTCCCTGCTGTCTTGATTATAAATCTAGATGCAGGAAAGATTATTTGAGCCTGAGTCCCTACTCTGAATTCATCGTAAAGATGTTTGAAATCAAAACATATATTCATTTACTGATAGATATTGTCTTAACTGAAAGCTGGAAAACTTTAAACAAACAAATGCTTATTTTTGACAAGTGTAAACAGAATCTTAATGAAAAGATTTTCTAATTTTTCTTCTTAACTCATACACTAACCAGAAACAGATCTTTGCAGTCGCATAAGAACTATTCAAAAAATAACATGCATATATCCCAAAAACCTGTTCTAAAGTCCAAAGCAAAGCAAAAAAAAATCAATAGGAAGATTGTCTACTTGTATCTCACTCATTAATCTTCTATCTACATGACTACCCCCAAATTTCAGAAATATACTTTCATAATTACCAAATTTAACAAAAAATAATTAAATGATCTGTGAGTTTCTTAATAACTGCACACTATTAATTACATTGGTGGTTTTAATGTGAATAATGCTAAGATTAGCTCTAGATATCATTAAAATATATCCTGACCAGTTACTATCCATGAAACAAAAGCTAACACCAACACACCATTAACATGAAACTCAACTAAAATATTTAGTACTCAACAGAACACATTTTAGGAAGGATGAATAATTAACTTTCGTCTGATGACCGGAGAGTTCTGATGGCTGCCTCCATAAAAATTTAACAAAAGGCTTTAGTCTCTAAGTCGTCCACCAGATAGCAAGCAAGTTGGCCACTTGTGGATGAGTTTGGTAGATCCACAGTGGAGAACGAGCTTCTGCCGGGGCCTGGGAGAAGGCTACAGAGTCGCTGAAGGCTCATAGGTATGAGAGAGCATGAGAACATCTGTGTGTGTTTGAAACCTTGAAAAGCTCTGGTTTCCAGACTTTTAATTAGTACAACATCCTTCTGTTCTGGCTGACACAGCAGACATGCACAAATCTGCCCTTCCAGAAAGAAGACAGCTGCCTTCATTTTGGAGGTCTCTACAAGTGGCAGTTATTAGAATGTCAAAACAATCCATCCAATTGTCTTATTCTATAGTAAAACAAAAAAAAAAGACTTTTTCCTCTTTTTATAGAGAAAGAAGCCTTTGAACTTAAAAACGCCAAGCTTTCAAAGCTTTCCTTTTAAAGAATAGAACAGCTCGCCTGGGAACAAATAGCAATTGCGCTTATGCTATGCAGTATGCAAACGAGACACAAATATACACACTCAGATACATACGCAGACACGTGACAGTTAAAATCTTTCCAAGAGATCACCCAACCCAAATCCATCACTCCTGCCTGCCCACACCGATCCCACGGCCCAGGTGCAGGCAGGAGCCTTAGGAGGAGGCAGCAGACATGCTGGGGGTCCAGCCCATCTGGTAGGCTCTCTCCAAGGTCCTCTTGCAGTCCTGCAGGACGGTGCTGAAGGTGATGTGCGGGTACTGCTGCACCAGCTGCTCCACAGTCACCTCGTTGACCTGCAAGTGGACAAGAGTGGCCGTTAGACACGGGGACCATGGGAACGGCTCACCTGTGCACGCACTACTGCTAACGGTGCCCCCGCCCCCGCCCTTCTCTGTGGTAGGTGAAGAGATCTTTGTCTCATTTTGTCTCACGGTTCTGACTACTCAGATACTACCTTTAAACTATGGGATTTCTTTAGAAGCCATGAGGTAGGGGCTACGCTGGTGATAGGTGTGGGGTTGCAATTATTTGCATGAGAAACCATTATTAATAGCATCGAAAACCACAGATTCTCAATTAAAACATTTAAAAACCCATAGGGTATCACAAGATTAAGTGTGGGGGTGGGGAGATAGCAGAGTGAGTAGGACAGCTGCACGCAGCTGACCCGCAGTGGACGCCTGTCAGCTCATATGGTCTCCTGAGCACTGCAGGAGTGATCCCTGAGCATACATGAAAGCATGGTCCCTAATCAACTACTCCCATTCCCAGAAACATAAGTGACCTGTCAGGATCATTTTTGCTTTTATTTTGGGTGGTCACATGGGTCCTGATTCAGTGCTCAGGGCACTATGCAGTGCCAGGAGTCACTGGGCATTGCGTATGGGAGCAAGTGCTCCAGTCCTTTGAGGTATCTCTCCAGTCCCACCTTGCTAAGATCTTGTGCGTGGGAGACAGGTGGGAAGGCATAAGATAGCATTCCAATTATACAATTGACTTCATCATCAGTTCCACAGGGTTTTCTTCTTTTTCTTTTATTTATTTTGGTTTGGGGGGGGGCACAGCCAATGGTGCTCAGAGCTTACTTCTATTCTGTGCTCAAGGATCCCTCCTGGTAAGCTCAGGGGCCCATACGTGGTGCCAGGGATGGAACGTGGGTTGTACATACAACCCAAGGCAAGCGCCCATGCGCCCCACTGGACCTCACAGCTTCTTTAGGACAAAACTCTTGGTTGGTGGTGAAGATTCATAGATGTCTAGGTGGCAGAGTTCAGCAAAATAATTTTTCTTTCCTTTAAATGTTTAAGTATAGCCAACTTCTGGTTCTTTTGTGAAAAAGGGCTGAAATGTGAGGAATCAATAATTAAAACATACATGGTTGGCAGGTCAGGGATGGCCCCAATGGACCTTAACCATCAAAGACACCACCTTGATTCTTGATTAGACAAGGCAATCAGACAGGCCTAATTAAAACTAACACCTTTACAATTGCTGTGTGTGAAGGGATTAATTTGTCAATTATTTTTAAGCTGATTGCAGCTCATATCACAGAAGTAGACAGTTTCCTTCATCCTTTAGATAAATAAATGATTAACCTAAGAACCACAACTTTAAGGTAGCTTTATTTAAAATCTTTATTGAACACTTGGGCATTTCCAAACACATCAATATTTCATTTATACTGAGTAAGCTGATCTAAGAGAAGGTGCATGTGAGAGACATTTTTGTGTTTTTCTTTCTGAGTCTATTACTGAAGAAGATCAGAATTACCAGGAAAACCCAATAACATTTACCTCCCCCCAAACATCCAAATATCTTATGCTTTGAAAGTTTAGTCAGAAGCATGAGGACATGATGTTCTCTGTCTTCTGCACTTTTCTGAAATAACACAGTGTTTTGTGGATGATTTGGAAAACTACATTATATATAACCTTTGATTAAAAAAATTGAGAATTGATATTTCAAAACTGGGTTGATAGTGTTTAATCTCTGTCAGAATGCTTATCTATTGAGGCCTTGTTTGTATGAAAATTGACTTTCATTCCAATAGCAAGCTAGCTAGGAAGTTCATTCTGTGATATAGACAGGGGTCGTCAACTGTAAGAACATATTTTAGAATTGATTGTTTTAAATCAATATTTTAAAATAGCTTTTGTAAAGCTAATATACAAAATACAGTTGAGAATATTAATGGATAGTCAAGGGAAATTTGAAACAATGTAGTTGAAACTTATAAAGTTTATATTTATATTCCAATCTTGATTGAGTCAAAGCAGCAAGGACAAGGAAGGTGATGCATGGTCTAGCCCAGTTCTGGTTTTAATGCTCTCCAGTCACCGATCTACTTTCAGTTTACCAAGCTCTAAGTTCCTGCAGGCTGGGGGCATTGTCCACATCATTCGCTTCCTTTGCCTGGAACACTCTATAATCTAATTCCCCCTTGACCCTCTTCTTATGTCTACTTTTGAACCCATTTCTGATTTCTTAGCTTTGATGTCATTTCTCCAGGGAACTTACAAAACTTCCCTCCCCCGACACTACCACTCCCCTCCCCTCCCTGTCCTCCTCCCCCATCTCACACAGTCAAGTTAGGTACTCCTTGAGTCCAAGTTAATTTACAGCATCCTCAACAGTACTTACATACTTACAATCATCAATCTAGAAACATACCTTCTTATTGCTTGGTTTAAAGTCTGTCTCTTCTAGTCCAACTTAAGATCCACAAGACTATGACTATTTTTGTATTCACCGGCTAGGTATAGTTTTTAGTGAATAAGTGATTTATTTATTCACTGCAAATACAAAGAGAAGTCCCAGAGCAGGGCAAAGCCAGGAAAACCAGTGACTTCACTGGGAACTAATATTCAGCTAAGGAATTCCCTCCTTCTGGAAGCTTCCCTCACTCAGTCACCCCCCAATAGGCTGGGCTGAGTAAGTCTTCTCTGAACACTTCCACCGGCCACCTGAAACCTTGGTCTTTTTCTGCACTCCCACGCCACACTGCTGTCCTCGTATTTTTCTGTCTTCCATCAGAACAAAAGTCTCTGAAGACTAGAAACTACCTTTTCTCCGGAAAGTCATCAAACTACACAAAATCAGAAGAATGACCATGCTTCCTTCCTATCAAGTGTCATTAACCAGAAACACTGGCTTCCTGGTCTCAGTGCTTTGAGGTCTGGGTCCTCAACTGTGTGAACAGAGAAAGAATACTGCGTCCTGTAATTGTTGTGAGGATGAACTGTAATAAAGTACCTGACGTTCCTATTTTGAAGCAGTAAATATCCATGTGTGTAATTCAGCATGTTATCCAGGTACATAAAGAGATACTTAGGGGGGCTGGAGATATAGTACAGTAGTAGGGCACTTGATTTACAGAAAGCTGACCTGGGTTCAATCTCTGGCACACTCTAGGAGTAATTCCTGAGTGCAGAACCAGGAGTCAGCTCTGAGCACCACCGGGTGTAGACCCAAAACAAAGAAGATAAACACCCCTTACCCCCCAATTAAAAGGAAAAAGGAAAGAAAGGAAAGAAGGATGAAGGAAAGGGAAAGAAAAGATGCAGAGAGAGAAAGAAATTTAGAAGAAAAATTTAGGTACGTGAAGAAGCATAATACAGAACTGTACAATCTTGGTAACATTGTGGATGCTTGTTGAATACTCATATCTTCAGGACCCATAAGGACATCAGACAGAACTGCTTCTAACTGTGTAGGCCTGTATTTTTTTGCTTCTTTTATTTTTCAGTTTCCTGTTAGCACATCTTTATTTTTAATAGTATGTTAAGGTTATGAGCTCTCTATATTGATGTTTAATACTTTTCTACTTCGGAGCTATTTCAGAAACACACCTTGCTAAAACTAGTTGCAATATTCAAAATAAAATCATCACAGGTGAAGACGGAAGCTTTACAACATATCTCGAGAAGAATATTTTCTATTTTCCCACCCTCTGGAAGAGATGCCAGAACTTTCCAGGAGAATGCTGCCCAAGACAATGTAAGCTGTCACTCTCAGGAAACCTTTCTTTTCTTTACTGGATATCCCCCATGCTGCAGTTCTATTTCCTTGATCCTCCTGCCATAAATGAATGCAGGGTTCACAAAGTGTAAGGGGGAATCATTTGGTCAAAGAGAACCCAGAAAATCTATATTATATCATGCAGATTTTGTAACAAAATGGAAAAGCAGCTGAGACTGGCTTATTTGATGAACAACTGAAAACTGATGAAAAAATAATGAAGAGAAAACATTTAAGCCCACCAAAAAGACAGGGTACTGTCTCCTATGGTATAGCTTTTCCAATCTACTGTGTAATGTTTTATACCAAGGTTGAAAGAGAATCTGTTACTGGAGATCCAATTTTTTTCCTTTGTTTTGGAGCCACTCCTGGTGGTGCTCATGGCTAACTCGGGGCTTTACACTCAGGCAACACTCCTTGTGGGGTTCAGAGACCATAGTGGCTGCCAGGACAGAACCCAGGTCAGTGCCCTATCACCTGGACTGTCTCTTATGGAGATAAATACTGGAAGTCCAATTTTTATAATAAAAGTCTCTGTGTTATAACTATTTTGCAGAAAGATATGCTATTCACTTCATTTTTAACTTTTTGGATACCATCTGCTTTAAACAAACTTGATGCATGAAGATTTGGAATTGTTCATAATTAAATATTCATACTCCAGTATATAAATTAGGGAATAATTGTTCATTTTAATGCTTTTTTTTTTTGTAGAGGGCACACCAGTTCTTACTCCTGGCTCTGTACTCAGGGACCACTCCTAGAGGTACTCAGGAGACTGATCGTCTGTTGAGCTGAGGCCAAACCTGGGTCAGCTGTGTGCAAGGCAAGGGTCTGAACTCCTGTAATATCTCTCCAGCCCCTAATGTTTAGATCAGTTAAGACTTTCATGCTAGAATTACTTTTTTTCTAGCTCTTCTAATGTGTTTTAAAGATCCTTCGATATACAAAAATTTTATTTGCCATTTTTCTCTTGCATAAAGTAAGATACACCTGTATCAGCCATATAGATAATGTGCTAGCTCTGACTTTCATAGGTTGTGGGTAAGTAGGAACAGACAGAAATTGCACTTTGTGTACCTCTGGTTTAAGAGTACCAGTACTCCTTTATAAATATGATGTATCTTCTAAACAATCTTTTAGCTAACTGTGCTCTATAAATTTTTGAAAACAAAGCAGGGGGCAATGCAAATATTCCATTTTTGAGCTTTGTTGGGTACAAGTTATTCAGATGAAAATACATGTGCTCCCACTAGGGAGGGTTACCTCTAGTGTCTATTGGCAATGCGGAGAGAAAATTACATACCCAGGCTATTTTCAACGACTCCTCAGAAGACAAGCTCACCTTATGTGCACTCCCTAAGCACTTTGGTGTCTGGACAAGGAATTTGGCAAGAGATACCAGGAGGGCCCAGGCATGGAAACCCTCTTGCCTACACACACATTTTGTCACGCACAACTTTGCCCCCTTGACTGAAAAGAACCATTTTCGGCTTCAACTTAAAAAACATATGTAATATAAAAAAGGAACTAAAGATGAGGCTGAAAAAAAAATCTTCCACAAATTCTGGTTTTCTGCATTCAATTTCTCCCTTGCTGAAAACTATCAATGGCAACTTCTCTATAACAGAAGATTTGAAAAATGCAATGAGTGCATCTTGCTAAGGAAAGAGGCAACGGTGTCTACTGAAGAAATTGCTGTGTTTAAAGGGAAAAGGCACGTAGCATAGGCTTTACACACACACACACACACACACACACACACACACACGACTGGATTTTAGAGTTCTCTCCAAAGACTGTATAACTGTCATTTAAAATTTCAGACTATTAGGACTCTATTTTTTTTTTGTTTTTGGCTTTTTGGGTCATGCCTGGCTATGCTCAGGGGTTATTCCTGGCTCTGAACTCAGGCATTACTCCTGACAGTGCCTGGGCGACCACATGGGATGCCAGGGATTTAGCCAAGGTCAGCTGCATGCAAGGCAAGCTCCCTCCTGCTATACTATCACTCTGGACACTCTCCTTTTTTTCATAAAATGATCGAATACCCATCTCTCCACCAGTGTACATTTTATACCATCAATATCTCCAGTATTCCTCCTGCCACCCCCACCCACTCCCTACCTCTAAGGCAGACAATTTCCCTTTCTTGGGCATTACGGTTTGCAATACAGATACTGAGAGGCCACTATGTTTGGTCCTTTACCTACTTTCAGCACACATCTCCCACCCCGAGTGATACCTCCAATCATCACTGACTTAGTGATCCCTTCTCTATCCCAGCTGCCTCTACAACTCTAAGGTACTGAAATTGATATTTTAATCAATTTTGAGTCAACATCTATTAGCACTTTTTGAAATTGCTATGCATATTATTAAGGTAAACTGCATCATAGTTTCATCCTACTGCAGCCAGCAGGATGGACTGTGAGGAGAGAACCCTTAGCACTTCCCAGGTTCAGCTCAATCAACTTTTCCATCCCATGACACTGTTTCATCACCACCAAAATAAGACTTTTCCCCAAAGCTCCAGATGGATATAAGCCCACCCACAATGATCTCCACAACGATGCCTGCTCAAAAGTGTGAAATTTCTGATAAGATTTGAAGAAACCAGTTATAGCAAGTGATTTTCATTTACTCTTGGGGGCATGTTATAAACTATTCAAGTTCCTCAGACATGTTCCTTGTTGGGAGAAGTATATGGCACTTGGTATAGTAAACTCATACTCAAGAACACAATGAGCCCTCGGCCCAGATAAGATCCAGAGCTGCTGCTCGCCAAACAGACCCTCTGCCCCTAAAGATTATGATCCAAGAGGTCTTCTAATCCATTTTGGCACCCAGAGCGGCTTTTTAAAAAAATTTATTTTATTGAATCACCATGTGGAAAGTTATAAAGCTTTCAGGTTTAAGTCCCAGTTATACAATGCTCGAACACCCATCCCTTCAGAGTGGCTTCTTACAGAAATGTAACTAGACTGTGAGCTGTACTACAACTATGTGCCGCCTGGGGAGGGATTTTCCCTCTCCACTCTGCTTTTCTGCATGGAAAATGGCGGCGGCACATCATCCACGTGGCGAGAGCCACCCCCTAAGACTTCCATCCAGAGGTATGAACTTTGCAATACTGTGGCTCATAGGCGATCATGGGAAGGGGGTGTTATTGGCAAGCCCTCGGCCCAGATAAGATCCAGAGCTGCTGCTCACGAAACAGACCCTCTGCTCTAGACTATGATCCAAGAGGCCTTCTAACCCATTTTGGCACCCAGAGTGGCTTCTTACAGAAATGCATCTAGACTGTGAACTGAACTAAAATATCAGAAATTCAAAACCACGTGGCCGCTGTCATGGCCGTGTGAGCTCATAGAATATTCATTCTCAGCAATGAAAAGAAATTATTAAATGATGCCTTTTCAGCAGGCCTGAGTGTTGGGGGAAAATTCCAAACAATAATAGTGAGTTCTCTATTGAAATAGTGAATGTATTCAAAGTATAGAGAGAATAAAATGAAGATCATTAGCTACTTAGGTGGGGGCTGGGTGGGAGGGGGGTATTTTGGGGTTCTTGGTGGTGGAACATGTACACTTGTGAAGGGATGGGGGTTCAATCATTATATGACTGACACTTAAACCTGAAAGCTTTGTATTTTTTTTCACGGTCATTCAATATAATAAAATAAAATTAAAAAAAAAAGAACACAATGAAACACTTAAAACCAGTTTTTACGCAGCGAAAAGTTTGCAAGGATATTATTTCCATAAAAAAAACTGAACACTATATTCAAAATTCCAATAATAAAAATACATTACATTATTCCTAGACTTTATGTTTCTTGAAACAAAGAGTATTTTTAATTATTTTTTTGGTTTCAATCCTACACACATCATCTGGCATATTCTTAGACCTCCATTCACTGACAAATTTCTAGCCCCTAGAGAATGCCAAGCACTAAGTACTCAGAAATACTTTTGGCTATTCATATAGTAGCTGCTGAACTAATCCATAGTGAATGAATACCAAAGTAAGAAAAGCTGCATCAGCTTGTGGCTCTGGGCTCGCTTGTACTCAGGCTGTCTGACGGCAGTGGGAGCAGTTTTTCAAGTCTTAACTTTACAGACTGCCGCACTCTCCAGTCCCTGACGTTCAAATCCAGACGGGTTCCTGGTGTGTCACACCTTTCACGGCGTTTCCCAAAATACTGCACAAGAGACCCGACTGGTTCATTGTGGCAATTCTGGAAGTGGTGCCACATGGATGCCAGGTGGCACTCTGAAATGACTTCAAGGGAACTGATAACTTCCTTCTTAACCGAAGATCAATGACACACGGCACAGCGCGCTCCACAGCGGAGGACCTGCCAGCAGGCACTGGGCATGAGTCAGCTTCCAACACTGCAAAACCCCACGTGGCTCAGAAGAATGAACACTTCATTGGCAGCGTTAGCGTCCTGCTCAAGAGTGCCCCATAGAAAATACTTTCTTTTTTTTTTTGGAGGGGGGGTGGTCAAATCCTCAGATGCTCAGGGGTCACTCCTGGCTCTGCACTCTGCACTCCTGACAGTGTTTGAGAGACCAGGAATTGGACCGGGGTCAGCCTCGTGCAAGGCAAACACACTGCTTGCTGTACTACTGCTTGAGCCCCAGGACTTTCAGTGACTCTTACAGTCCCTTTTGATGCCACAGTTCTGTGCTGGCAGCGAGGGAACCTTGGACAGATCTCCTGACTCAGACCAATGCAACTTCCCTCCTCCAAGGGAATCAGAAAAGAGAACATCAGGAATTCAGTGGGCTGTGAGGGGCAAAAGGAAATCTGCCAGGCTTGCTTTATTTGGTCGGTTCTGATGTCCTCACTGTAGCCTGGCATCTGCTGCCCCAGGGAGGCATGCAGTTAACACTGCAGAGAAGCTTCTGTCCCTGCAAGGAAGGGTTTTCCAACCACAGTTTCCCCTCTTCGTAACAATGGACGCATCGAAATTTGCATCTTCTGCAGTAAGAGAGAAATCCAACTCATACTTTCCCTTCAGTATTTTTGGCCAAGAAAGAAAGTAATTTGTTAGTTTTTCATAGTGGCAAAATATTTATTTAGGCAAAAATTGGAGTACATAGTTCTGCCAAGGAGAAAGACAAAGGAAGACACGAGAAACTATTTCATCAATGAGCATCTACTATCTTCCCAGGCACTTGATGGGAGGGATTCTGAGCAATAACAGCCCCTTCCTGCAGGTGGGGTGGGATCCTGGGCTAGTCCAGGGCAGCGAGGCTGTCTGGGCACCGTGTCACTCCGCCTGGTGTGGGGCCTAGGACTCCCTGACAGTGAAAATGTTCAGCCACTTATTTTCTGTGGACACTCACAGGAGAATGAATGCAGGTCCCACGGAGGCACTGGGAGCTGACCCTCTCTCCTAAATGCTACTGGGTGGAATGTTAGAGACAGAGAATTTCATAGAAGAATGGGAAGTGCAGACGCCCTCGAGGCAGGAGTGGCTGATGGGTGCGGTGCCTCTCCAGGATAAGGGAGGCAGCAGCAGGAAAGCCTGAGAGATGCTTTCTGGGAGGTGGGTGGCAGAGACACTGAATAGGCACCAACCCTTGCCAGCACAGCTCAGGAAGGCACTGAGGGAGAAGGGATACTTGAGTGAGCTTTTGCGGGATGTGGAGGCACCAGCCTGTGTACCACAAGCACTGACATGTCACTCAGAGGAGAAGGCGAATCTGCCCGTGGGCTGTGATCAAACAGCCCGGCCAACCTTTGCAGCCTGGGCTTCAGGGCTCATCAACACATTCAAGCGAGTGCCAGGCTAAGTTCTTGGCCCTGCCCTAAGGAGGGGGGCAGGGGGGCAGAGGAAGCGGGAGGGAGGGGAGAGGGTGCACCGGAGGTCTGTGAAGGTGCTCACAGCTCACTCCGCTTCTGCCTCCCAGCTGGGGCTCTCCCTGGTGCTGATCTGGCACTCTTCACACTCCCTGGCGATGTCACTCACTGGGAACACCCCAGAGGCTGACTCTTGGCCGTCCTGGGGCTGAGTGCTGTCGCTCAGGCAACAGGCTTTCTGGCTCTCCTGGAGTTTGCTTCTCCCGGGAAACTGGCACTCACGAGTGCTGGCAAAAGCCTCTTCAAGTCAGATCTAACTGCCTCTCACTGCTGCCCACAGGCCCCCAAGATGGGTCAACTATGAGTAATTTGAATTTAAGGAATACCTTAAGGTTGCATGAAAAGGAGGTGCGTCACTTGAGCACAGTGGAAAAAATTTAAATAAGACACTCAACAAAGAGTAACTGATACGCTGCCCTACCCAAGCCCAGCACCACCAATGATATACACCTACTCTCTATGGAGCCGGAGAGATTTGTATCACTCCTTTTTTTTTTTTTTTTTTTTTTTGCTTTTTGGGTCACAGCCGGTGATTCACAGGGGTCACTCCTAGTTCTGCACTCAGGAATCACTCCTGGCGGTGCTTGGGGTGATGGGACTTGAACCCGGTTGGCCGTGTGCAAGGCCCTACCCGCTGTGCTATCGCTCCAGCCCCTCGTATGATTCTTTTTACCTCGCTTTGCAGCATGATTCTCAGTTCCCTTGGGGCCTTGTCACGCATAATGCTGACCCCCCTACGGTTAGAGAGGTCTGGGCGAGCAAGAACTTGGCACATTTACAATCTCTGGGAGAAAGGCTCGTAGCCCCTTCTGTTAAAAAGTTTTTTTGGGCCTCACCTGGCTATGCACAGGGGTTACTTCCTGGCTCTGCACTTAGGAATCACTCCTGGTGGTGCTCAGAACCATATGGGAAGCTGGGGATCGAACCTGGGTCAGCTGCGTGCAAGGCAAATGTCCTATCCGCTGTGCCGCTGTGCCAGCTCTTCTGCCCTTCTCCTTGCCCTGTGGCAGGAGGCTGGGCTGTAAACTCCAGCTGCGAGTGTGAGCTCACCCCACCTTTTTGTCTCCAGGTAACTTCACATTCTCTTCCTTCCCTCTTCCTCCTTCAAGTCTCGGCATTTCTCTGCCAGCTAATTCCTCACTGACTCCTGGGGAAGAAATGGCTGATCCCTACCCAGGGCAGGATGAGTTTGACTGTATTTGCAGCCAAAGATCCAGACTCAGCCCAGGTCTCTCTGCCAGCACCGGGGAACTTCGCAAACTCTGGACGCCTACTCCATGTCTTGGCCTGCACATGGCAGTCAGTGCAGTGACCTCGGCATCTGCTAACGTGCGTGTCTGTTTGCTATTTTTTTTTTTTTACTTAACAACTACCTTATTATGAATCATTTTACTATTTCTAAGTGCTTTTCTATTTCAAATTAAGTTACAATAAAGGCGTCTCTGCATTTCAAAATGTTTCCATGGGATAAATTTCTAAAATGAAATAACTAAATCAATGTTAATTAAAAATTTTGGTGTTTTTTTTAATTTTGCTCTATTTTTATTTATTTATTTATTTTTATTTTATTAGTGAATCACCGTGAGACAAAGTTACAGACTTACAGGTTTTCATGTGCTTGCTTTTTAAGGTTTGCTTTTTGCCATCACAGTCTTTGGACTCTGCCTGAATTTTACACCCAGGACTGCACACATACAAAACACAGGCACACCTGCTCAAGCTATATCCCTGGCCCCCGCCACTGGCAGTTAAAAGTTTTAAATATTATTGACTTTGGGGGCCTTCCACGTGGTGCTTAGGAGCCTGGGGAGCGTCTAGTGACTCAGTGAACCCAGCCAGGGTCCTATGGCTGTGCCCAGCAACAGTCAGGAAGCGCAACGCTGGGATGGACACTGTCCGGCTGCATGCCAGGCAAGTGCCCTCACCCGGACCGTCTCTCCAGCCCCAGCAGCGCTTAAAGCTCCTGGGAGACTCTGGTACCAGCTCAGAAACAGGCCTACTGAGCCCTCACACCTCTGACTACAGAGCTCTGAAAGGTGTGATGCACCCTGGATTTAAGAAGCTATAGGCAAGATTTGAACAGAGATTATTTTCTGTTGTTGGAGGGGAAGCTTGGGGCCAACCCTGGCTCTATGCTGGGGACTGTGCAGCCGCTGGGGATTAAGTCAGGTGGGGTGCACTCAAGGCAAGCACTGTAACCCCAATATCCTCCGGCCTTGCCGCTGACTCAGCGTTCACAAACAGCCCCTTCTCCCGCTCGCTACCCTAAAGAATGAGGAGTTCCTGAAGGGGAAACTCTGGCCGAGAAACCTTCCCTCCCCCTGAATCTGTATCCGTCAGTGGCAGATGTGCTAAACCCAGATCAGGTGAGTCACCTGCAGCCTCCAGTCTCAGCTGTGAGTGGAGTGAAGTGGAAGAGGGCCACTTGGCCTTCCCCACCACTGACAGACGAGAAGCGACCTATAAAGCCCATTCTCACGTGGACACGACTTCCTCAGTGGACCAACGATGAGGCAGGAAGGCCGTCACACCTGACTAAGCATTTAATAGAACTTAAAGAAGAAAAGCTGCGTATCCTGTTAGCATCTCAAACCACCTGTCAAATACGGGGTCAGCTGCCTCAGTGCCGCCACAGCGTTCTCTTAGGCCTTTACCCCTGTGCCTGAGACCAAGAGCTGAAGGCCTTTAAAAACAGTATCTTTCCCCCCACCCCCCATATAGGGGTAATGTATTAGCTTTTAGGTGGAAAAACTTATCTAAAAATCCAAAAGCACGGAGAGCCAGATACTGAGAACGCAATGAAGCTGACAGAGCCGGCTCATAAATTCAGTCAACTTTGTCAAATGCACTCATTCCATTTCCGAATCTGCGATGATTGGAGTGCTATGCTCTGCCTGTCAATATCACAACAGGCTCGGCTTCATGCTGTCTCTTTTCCAGGAGATGTGGGCTGCCTGTTAACACTCGCACTGCTTCTATTCACTTGGATTAGCACAGTGAGAGAAGCTGGGAGGACGGGGATCACGGCAACGCCTGCAGCGTTAAGTGAGAACCGGGGCTTGCCAGCCGGAAGCCTCTAATTAGAGATCAGTGCGACTGGAGTCCGACCACCAGGCTGTCAGAGAGAGAAATTAGTGACATTTTCATTCCCGTTTCACCAAGCCATTCTGCACCAGGAGGGTTCAAGCCAAATGTAGGTTCTCGGCACAGGCCCGACAGGCCATTCTGAGGCCACGAACTGCTGTCCGTGGAACTATTAGGCAAGCCTGATTTTTTTTTTTTTGGTATAGATTCGCATGTGCTGTGCAGGTGACACCCCAAATTGACATGCGTGGGCTGGTGGGCCGGAGAATCCACCCGGGGCCTCGTCTGCAGTGCTCGAGGCGGTGAGTGAGATAAAGAGTGGAGGCCACCCGGGCCAGGTAATGACTGGAGCCACTGCAGGAGGCCAGCAGAGGTCCGGGCGGCATCGGGCAGCTACGCAGAAAGCCAGAGTGGAGGGAGGCGTGGGAGGCACCAGGGGCAGGGGCGAAAAAGCGTCTTTTTTGAAGCGTAGTTTCAAAATCATACAGGGAATCATACAGGAATGCAACCTGGGTCAGCTGTGTACAAGGCAAGGACCCTACCTGCTACACCATCTCTTTTTGGCTCCAACTTATCTTATCCATTCTTTTTTTTCTTTTTGGGTCACACCTGGAGATGCACAGGGGTTACTCCTGGCTCTGCACTCAGGAATCACTCCTGGTGGTGCTCAGGGGACCATATGGGATGCTGGGAATCGAACTCGGGTCGGCTGTGTGCAAGGTAAACACCCTACCCGCTGTGCTATCGCTCCAGCCCCTCCAACCTATCACATTCTTAAGAGGCATCTGGACCTCCTGGTTTCCAAGTGTGCCTTACACAGTATTATACAACTAAAAACAATAAGCCAACCAAATAAAGAAAGTTAATTTAGTTAAGCACTAAGGAGGGGTTTTTCTGATTGAAGTTAGGAGCAAGAATCCGGCCCCCGACTGTCTTCACTGCACTGCTGTTCTCAGAGGCCCTAGGCGAATCTTAAGGCCTTTTGGTTGCTCATTTTCTTATCTGTCTCCCCGGGAACTGTGGGCTCCCTGGGGTACAAACACTCTCTTGGCTACTAATTTTTTTTCTGATAATCAACCATCTTAGTGATAACACTGGATGAAGATGCTCAGTAGGGATTTCTTAAGTAAATGGGGAAAAAAAAAACCCACATACAATAACAAATGTAAGTGGAGGAAACTACTTTGCCTGATAAACTTTTCGCTAACTGGAGCTTTCACTGGGCCCAGCCTGGGAGGCCCTTCAGTGGCCGCCTCCTGCAGGCTGGCTCGGTTCTCCCCACTGCCCTGCCCAGCTCGGATCAGCCCTCGTGGGGCTCCGTGGGGTCAGTTGATCCACAGTGCTGGGATCTAATCTGAGTTTCTGTTAAGGAAGTACTGATATATTTCTATTTTTAAATGAGGAAAAAAAGGATCCTGTAACCTAATTCTGTCCTATAATTACTTAAAGCTAAATCAAAGTTCCAAGGAGATTATTTACTGCATAGCAATGAAGCTGCAGGGCGCCTCTAGGCAAACTGCATCCTCAAGTTCCATTCACCCCATAGCATTCAGGAGCACGAGGCCCTCTCCATCCTATATATATATATATATATACACACACACATATATATATATTCACTCTCCATTAATGCCATGACAGAAGCAAGCAAAACGTCAGCACCTACTTGCATTGCTCCCTGAAAGGGTTCTGGGGAGATGTCGATTTTCATGAAGGAACAGAGCAAATGAGCCCCGGTCTGGACCCTGGCTAGCTGACTTGGCAAGTCTTTATTTCTAGGCTTTAGAAAAAAAAAGCACCAAGACTAAGTTTATTTATGTTCTTTTTGCTTGTTTTTGGAAACGAGGACTTGCTCCTGGCTCTATGCTCAGGGATCACTCTTGGTACTGGGGGGACTATATGTGGCGCTGGGGATAGAACCCTGGCCCGTCGCATGAATTTATACTCTCTTTGTAGCCCTGAGGCTGAGTTTCATTTTCCTGCACAAACAGGTCCTATTAAGACAATCAAAGATCCTACCTTTTTTTTTTTAGAAAAAAAATCGCTGTCTGAGGCCATGGATGTGATTCAGCAGTCAGAGCACAGGCCTTGCAAGTGTGGAAACCTGGTTCCATCCTCCACTGGAAAAATATCATTGCTGAGTCTCAAGAGCCTAGTTTTTCTACGTGCGATCTCAGCAAGTGAATTTATATTCATGGCTCTAATATTGCAAACCTGTTGGGCCAGATGGTTAATATATCAGATAAAAGACTGCAGAGCAGGTGTGTGTATATTATGCATCATACATAATAATGATAATAAGGAGAGCTGGCATTTATTGAGTGCTTACAGTATGCATGACTTTGGGCTAAGTAATTTACTGCACTAACTCATTTAATCTCCTAACAATCTTATGGGGCAAATATTGTTATCTGCAATTTTCAGATGGAAAAACAGAGGCCTTGAGGGGTTAAGTTGTCCCAAGTCCCACAGAGAGAAAAGTGATGGAAAAGAATCTGAAAATCTCAGAGTGCCACAGTGCTCGCAAATGTAACCTCTGCCATAAAGCTCCATGTCACTGTTTCTTGGCTAAATAGTTCAAGCCAGGAGAAGCCTTCATCTGGCTCTGTAGTGCTTCAGGAGAACAGGGCTGGAAGACTTGGCTAAAATGAGGCTGAGAGCGAAACCTCTGAATTTCAGCTGATGCATTTTTCCCTGTTTCAATTACCAGGAATAATCAGAAGAGGGTTGTAAAAATGTGTTTTAAAGTGCTCCTATGCGAAAATCACCTGGAGAAACTGTTTTATCAGCAAAAGGAGCAAGATGCTGATACTTCAAGTGAAGGGCTAGGTCTGACTTTGAGAGTGCCCACTGCTGTCCCTTCTCCGGGGGAACCCAGGCTGCCGGCCCCGACCCCGGTGGGGCAGACCCACAGCCAGGCCAGCGTGGCCTGATTAGGACAGAATGCTGGGCTTTGTTTTTGCACTTCATTTTCTTTGATAAAGCATACATTTTCAATCTTAAATTGTGGCTGTGGGCGGTGTGGAAACAGCTGTGCAGAGGCCGCGGAGGGCCCCGCAGGTACACGCTTTGTTTCATGGCTGAGCTGCTGCCCAAACAGTCCTGGACACAGTGCCCCGCAAATGATTTCTCCCTTAAACTGATTTTTCCAGTTAGTTCAGTATATTAGTTACAGAGTCCTATATTATTTTCCCCATAGGGCTTTCCTGTTCATGAGTCCTAAACAAGCTGATAAAAACTCCATTTTCTCCCCAGAAATATTTAGGTGGTTGAGGCTTTCTCTTACCATAATTACTTCCTGAAAAATGCAGTGGTCAATTTTTCCTGAATATTTTTACATTAAATTGGGCAACAAAACTTGGCCCTTGATATTTTAAGGTTATAAAGCAGATTCCTGGCTTTCACGTGTGGACTGGTTCCTATTACTGCTTTTCTGTATTGGTTTCTTATTGATTTGATTAAAGCAAACCTCTCTCCCACTGAAATGAGGAACTCTGCCTGAAAACAAAGATTTCACAGCACCTAAAGAAATCATTTCTTCTGAAAAGAAACCATCTATTTCATTCCTCCACCAAGTACTCCAGGAACTGGGGCAGGTGAGAAGAAAGGTCTTGGCAAAGGTGGTTGGATGAGAAATGAATTAATTTGATTATTTCCATGGTGTGGATCGATAACAGTCAGCTTGGACTCGGCCCCTGGTCTGAATGACTCTGGGTGATCAATAGGATCACGAGGCAGCCCCCCCCTTCTCCACCCCCACCCCCCAATGGCAGCTTCTCTGATCTTTTCTGGGCAGGCTCTTCACGCCTGTGTAATTCTAATTTATGTCAACTAGAAATCAAAGAAATTCCTAGCGGCTTTAGTCATAGGACATTGGGGTGGACCTTTCACAATCTATTTATGTCTGTTCCTTAAGTAATGCGGCTCCCGAGGCCCTCCTGGTGCCTCTGCTGCCAAGGAGAAGTAGCCTGTCAGCAGAAGGCAGCTCCCACCTCTGGGCAAAGGCTGAGGAGCGCAGAAGGTAAACTGAGGCACACGTTCTCAGTCCTTGCAGGGACTCTCTTCAGAGACGTAAGAACTAATAAGCATTTTATGTAAAAGGCTTTGCCAAGAGTGGCTCCCTCAATAACGCTCTTTAATGATACCCCAGACGCTGGCATTTTCAAATCAAATGAACAGTGTATAAAATTAGTTCTGCATGAAGTTAAAAAAAAAAAAACAAAAACAAAAAAGAAAGTGAAAGGGAGCTTTTAAAAGCTCCAGCATTTCTCCATCCAACTGCTTTTCACGAGGGTTTGGCATTTGAGAATTGCTACATTTATGATGTGACTTGCTGCTCATAATTCGGGCCCTCTGTCTCCAAACTTCTGTAGCAAGGCACACTCTGGAGGTTTCTATCACGACATTTTATCACCGAGGTTTCCCAGACCAGCCAGGTTGCCTCTGGCGAGGTCTGGTTTCTCAGCCAATGCCACACCACTGGGCTGCCTCTCTTCTTGTGAACCTTGTTACCCCAAAGAGTTTTCATTAACCTTGAGCACTGCATTTCCATTTGCCCTACAGCTTTCCCAGGACATTTTTTTGTTGTTGTTGTTCTCTTCAGTTCTGTCTTGCATCTGAACTGCCTTGTAAGAAACGAGGAAAACATGTTATTAGTAGAAACAGATCTATGTAAACCTGGAATTCACTGAAGTTACAAAAAAAAATTTCTCTGACCAAAGCCACTGACTAAAATTGTGGAAAGTGGAGTAAAACACGCTAGTTCTCTTAACAGCATTCCATTGCCTTCACAAGTCATTTTAACTAAACCATCAGTTAAATGTGCGTTAAGTTGATAGGTGATTTCAGGTCATCCCTAATTCCCAAGGTCAAGGAAGCCTTTGAAACAGTCTTTAAGAATGTACGCTCACCCAGTTCATCAAAGCCATCTCACACGGCGTTTTCTTCTTTTGGTTTTTACAATGCATTAAGTTGAGGGGATTAAGTGGCCCCTGCTTCGAACCCCAAAGTAAAGCCTGTAATATGCTTATCCATCCGGCAATCAGAAAAGCTACTCAGACAGGGGCTTCCTAGTGCACTTCCTGACTTACCAGCAAGTCTACAGGGACCGCCTCCCCCAGCGGAGATGTTGGGGCAAACAAATTTACCACTCTTTGCCTTAGACACTGTCTGATCGCCTTCATCAGCCACGAGCAGGGTTAGTGTTTCTCGTCTGTTTTTATTTACTAACGTGTGCAGGTGAGTGAGAGAGGAGAACGCGAAAGAGGAGTGAAGAGAGAGTTACAACAAATACCATGCATTCTGCTGTTCCCTCAACTCCTCAAAAGCTCACCTCAGGGGAAAAAGTATCAGGAGAGGATAGCTTCCCAATCCCATGGAGGGGCTCACGAGAAACAACTACACAGGAATGAAGACGCAGCCTGTCCTCGAGTCTTTTTCAGAGTCACAGTCTAACAGACACTTAGTAGCCTGATATAGTGACCTCACCAGCCTCCCTCCCCCAGTGCAGGAACCTGACGGACAACGTTCCTGACAAGGGGTTGATCATGTAGACGACTGAGCTCATGGCTCCCTCCTTCGGCTCCAGTGCACGTGCAGAGAGAGGTCGAGCTAATGCGTCATCAGTGGTGAGCTGAGTGGGATGAGGTACAGGGCCCTCTAGGCCCTGACTCATTTTGTCTTTTAGTTTTTTCACTCCGCACCAGGGATGCCCGGGGGGGGGGGGGTTGAGAGCCCTCCCCGCCCCAAGGGACCCAGCCTCGAAGCCGACCTCCCCTACCCCACCACTGCCATGCTCCAGGCTGCTTTCCATATGCTCATGCATGAGTGAAGTCCCACAGAACCCAGGTAACATGGAACTTTGTGACGTTGGATTCTGGGCTCAACAGGACCTGGGAGCAGAGATCCTCTGCCTGCTTCCCCCAGTCTCAGATGACCCAGGGGTCACACCCACGAGCCACCTCCTGCCAGCGCCTTATAATCTCATCAGCCTCCAGAACTCACAGCTGCTTCTCTGGGAAGGGAGCATAAAATGAGGTTTCCATAACCATGTCACTGGACTCTGCGCCAGACTGTTTCTACTTGGGGTGCCCCAGAGGGGGGCAGGTGAGAGCTCTCCCCGCCCCAAGGGACCCAGCCCCGCAGCCGACCTCCACTACCCCACCGCCACCATGCTCCAGGTCACTTTCCAGCTTTCCACAAGCTTGGGCCGAGCCTCACGCATGAGTGAACATATTCCTGGACACATCATCATAAGGGGAAATATATACATACATATATATATATATATATATATATATATATATATATATATATATATATATCTCAAAGAGCCCAGCAAGCCACCAAGAGTATCCCGCCCACACAGCAGAGCCTGGCAAGCTCCCTGTGTCATATTCGGTATGCCAAAAACAGTAACAATAACAGATCTCATTGCCCTGACCCTGAAAAGAGCCTCCAATCTTTGGGATAGACGAGTAAAGAGAGGCTGCTAAAATCTCAGGGCTGGGACAAATGGAAACATTACTGGCACCACTCAAGTAAATTGATGAACAAAGGGATGACAGTGATACAGTGATACAGTTTTTCCATGGCACCAATGTTGTTGTTGAGTTAGAGTGGATTTTTGTTACTATATGCTAATTACAATGTTGGTTCCTATTCTCATTATTTTTTCTCCTTTTTCTTTTCTTTGTTTACTTTTTCCTGCTTTCAGGCCGTACCTGGTGATGCTCAGGGCTACTCCTGGCTCTGCACTCAGGAATTACTCTTGGCCGTGCTTGGGGGACAATCTGGGATGCTGGCGATCAAAGCCAAGTTGGCTATGCACAAGGCAAAACGCCCTACCCACTGGACTACGGCTCCATTTCCTCCTTTATTTTCCTTATTAACTGTTTTACTTCCCTGCCTTGGAATGATCTTATCCTCAACTCAACCTCTTGCGTTCTCCCTGTGCCTGGGCAGTGCACTGATTCCTACCTAACCCGGGTGCCCTAAGCAATCTTCAGTTTCCATTCCAGGGGGCAGAAGTTAAAAGGCAAGATCTCTGTGCTAACTGCACTCTCTTTTAAGTTTACTTGCAAAACGGGATGGCAGGCAATATAACTCTTTCTCATTTGCGTATCACCACATCAATGAAATCACGTGGTAAGAGGCAAGAATATTCAAGAACAGGACATTTTCATGTAGCAGAGATGACAGACGCTCGCTCAGACAGATGATGATAATTCTACATGAGCCGTTTTGCCATCCCTCATCTTACAGGCGGGAAACGGCAGCAGGCAGAGGGTAGAGACCTGCAATGATGACATGACTGTCAGAATCCAGCACTGACCCTGAACTCTGCATCTAGCGTCCAGGCCCTCTTTCCTTTGCTCCTCAAAATATTCTCTGAATCTCGATTTAATTTCTTTCAAAACTTCACACCTTGAGAGCCGAGCAGCCCGAGGTTCTGCCCTCCCCTCGATTCAGTCCTTTGGCGCTTAGGTGCCAGCGGCTTTCACTTCCACTTTGTGCCACAAGGCAGCCCCCTCCACACCCCTGTGGCCAGCTTGGTTTGCTCTGTACTGACTAGCCTGAGGATGTGAAAGAGGGAGGCCCAGCATGCTCTGGGCTGCTCCATCTGCGGGGGACCAGGTCAGGTGGCACAGTGCCGCGTCTCCCTGCGGGTGTTCGGGGCTACTGGTTGGCTATTGGATTCAGCCTGAGCAAAGGGCTAGGACCCTCAGGACCGAGCTCACCAGCATTCCTTTCCCCTCCCGGACTCCTGTCTTAGGTAGAAGAGGATTCTATGTGCTGTGCGAGGCTGGGGTGGGGGTCCTCAAGGAGGGCTCGGTGAGCCTGGGGCTCACTGTTGTTTTTCTTGGCTGACCAGACCTGTGGTTCAACGTGAGGACCCTGGTGGCACCAGAGACCACTGAGGTCACCCCAGTAACCCCAGAGGACTCCAGGGCCATGCCTGGCAGTACCAGAGCCTTAACCTCCGAACTGTATGATCTCTGCTGTCTCAAAAGGGATTTGTTATTTTACGGAGCTTCTGTGATTTACAGTTAATACTGGTATCCGGGCATATGATTCCAACCCCAAATCCATCTTCAGTGTACCCCCGTCCCTTCCTGCAGGCACCCAGCCCACCACCAACTCAACTGTGTGGCTCAGTTCTCCCATTATGCTGCCTTGGGACCTCCACTGCTATCTTGCTGTGTAGCTTTAAAGTCCACATATAAGTGAGATCATCCTGTGTCAATCTATACTGAAAGGGGTCCATTCTCATCTGAACATCAGCAAGAGACAGATCAGTAGAGGCGTTTGATGCTCCTAATTCAGCCATGGAAGCAGAACCAAATTAACAACTCGAGAGTGGTAATTCCTGAGAATGGATGTGTGTGCGTGGGCGTGTTCTGAACGCCTACTTTATAGAGTCTCAGCACTCATGTTAGGGAACACGGATGTTGCACCCTTTTCAAGGGGAAGCTGAGAGGCTCTACTTGTCATTTCCTGAATCCTCGGCCTATTGAGGCCCTTTTAACTCGTGCTATTTTACTTTGGTTTTGTTTGGGGCCACACACAGCAGTGCCCAGGGCTTACTCCTGGCTGTGGACTCAGGGATTCCCTCCTGGGACCATATGGGGTGGTCTCTGAGCACAGATCCAGACAGAAGCCCTGAATATAGTCTGGTATGACCCAAAACAAAACTAACAGAAAGCAATTATTCTTTGGTCTAATGTAGCTGCTGCTGCTTTTTTTTTTCTTTAGGGGAGATTGGAGCCACACCCAGCAGTGGGTATCAGGGAATCAAATGTGGTGCTGGGGATCAAAACTGGGTCACCAGATCGGGCAAGGCAAGAGCTCCACCCAATGTACTATCTCTCTGGCCCCACCTTTTAGCTTGTTTTATGTGACATGGTTAGTCGTGATTTCAGCAATGAAATCTGAGGGAGGCTTGCAATCCTTGGTCCCAGCACTGTTGCTTAGTAACAGAGTCAGCTTTTTAAAAAGGCTGGGCTGTGAATAGATAATAAAAGCTCTCTAAACATAACTAACTGGCAAAAGCCTAGTCCAAGTTAATAGTTGAAAGCATTTAGAAAAAAAAAAAACTAGGTCAATTAACAAAAATGACAAAGCACATGAAGGATTTAGGCCATTCTTCCATTAGCCCCAAATGGCTATATTTAGGAAATTCATGTCCTTTGAGAGGCATGCATATTTGGTTTCATTTTCTTTGGCTAGATTTGTCCGTAATCACCATTTGCAAAAGTAGCACATGCGTGTAAACCATTACGAGGGGCCAGCTCTGGGCAAACATCTGAGGTGAATCTTTATCAAGGAAGCAGGGCCTGCTGGGAAATGGCCTCTGGAGAGCCACCAGCACTGAAACCACTCCAAGGGCCTGGGATGGACTCATGGCTCAATGACTGCTCTTTATTTTCTTTTGTTTCCTTTCCTCTGTGTGTGTGTGTGTGTGTGTGTGTGTGTGTGTGTGTGTGTGTGTGTGTGTGTGTGTATTCCTCTTGGCTCTATGCTCAGGGATCATACCAAGCTGTGCTCAGAAGACCGTAAGGAATGCTGGGAATTGAACCTGGTGGACCATGTGCAAGGCGAATGCTCTATCCACTGCTCTATCTTTCCAATGTTCTTTCTGAGCTTCCGCTTTCTTTCCTTCACAGTGCAAAGAGGGGTACCTTCAACTCATTATAAATGAATGATGGATGTGACAAAAGAGGAATAACCTCTCTAGTACCAGATGAATCATCTCAATTTTTATTATCTTTCTTCTTAGTCTTCAAATCATTAAATATGATCTAATCTTCCCAAGTTCACACTTTCGTATTTGGTCAGTACCATGGGACCTCAATAGCACTGCTGGGATTATTTCTCACCTTAAGCTGTGTCATCCTAAGTGTAGAAAGAGGTCAGTTCACATATATAATATCCCTTCACTGGTCCTTTCTTATCCCCAAGTGGCAAGAAGAGATAAGAGTACTGAAATCATACAGTTTAAACAGTGAAAAAATTAGATGCCACTGTTCTTCCTACATTAACATCACAAGAAACTTGGAAGCCAAATAGAATTGGATGGTAATGATCATGCATATTGCAGTATGCTAGACAGTTAACCTTCTAAGTTGTAATGCAGACACTTATGGACAGGTCAAGATCCAAGCTGAAGATGTGCGCATGATTGCTTTTTTTTGAGGCACAGAACAAAATTCACTTTCTCTGTTCAATTTTAAGCAGAGATATGAGAAGTCATTTAGCAAACCAGGTAACTCACAATGTATGATTTTGGTAGTACAGCTATGTGTGTGGATGTATATTCTAGAGGGAGAAAGATGAGCCAAGCTATTAACTACTCTGATGTGGAGAAAACGTGATGGAGATCTCTTACTTTATCGCATCTCATCAGCCCCAGGTATCTCAGAGACTTGCTGCTCTGTGCAATCAGCGTGGCTCCCTGGTCTGTAATTTCTTTACACCATCCAACATCCACAGTCTCTATGGTCATGCTGTAGCGCCCAATGGCTATCAGTGCTGCAAGAGAGAGAGGGACAGAGAGAAGGCAAGCACAACGTTAGCAGGCTTAGTGAACGCTCTTATTCCAGAGATTTTTCTCATTTCCTTACCAAATTAGTTCCTCAAATGTTGGGAATAAATAAAATGTTTTGTAAACAAATTCAATTTGAAATGCTTTGGGGAAGCTTGCCCTATAACAAACCCTTTCAAAGTGAATAATAATTCCATAATTTCCTTTGTGCTAAACTACAAACTTCTATCAGTTTTGCTCATTACAAGGTTCACATGTACTTTTAAGTTTTTATACTGGCAGAGGGAGTACAGAAAAAAAGAAGAAACTGTTACAACAAACACACACAATGGTATAGCAACCCCCAGAGTGGCTAAACTCGAAGGTAACTTGAATAAATTTTCTAAAAAAGAACAACCCATGTAAACACTATTCTGAAGTGTGTTATACAGCACATTCTTCCCACCTGTTCATGATCTGTAAGATGTGAGAGTATATAACATTTACCCCCTTAGTCCTTTGTGGAGCCGTGAGGGACTGGAA
Organism: Sorex araneus; assembly: GCF_027595985.1. Classification (NCBI taxonomy): domain Eukaryota; kingdom Metazoa; phylum Chordata; class Mammalia; order Eulipotyphla; family Soricidae; genus Sorex; species Sorex araneus. The sequence continues at coordinate 179,658,900 of NC_073302.1, read as the reverse complement.
GTCCATTATACATACTGTGGAGTTAAACTGGAGCCAAGTTAGACTGCAGTAAAGGGAATGCGAGTGCTCTGGGGACCAGGTGCCCATAGCAGAAGTTTTTCTTCTATTAACATACCAAATGCAGCCTGTCACTGAGGCCAATGATGATGGTCTCTCTAACCTTTGTGACACTTTAGCCTTCTGCCACCCGGGGTGCAGAAGCTTATCCTCTAATCTCTGTGTGACTATTTACCCTTGAGCCATAGCCCATCCCCGTCAGGGCAGCCAATTGGAGACAGGCCATGGGCTTGTGATTTGACAGACAATCCCATCTCTACCCTCTACACTGAAGCAGAAAACCAATCTCCATACCTCCAGTCAGAATATGTTTATGGAGCACTGGTTTGGAAAGCAAAACCCTGAAAACAATGGCACAAATATTAAAAAGGAAGAAGAAATAGTTTGCTAATCATTTCCTCATTCTAAGAGAGTGGGGATGAGTTGATTTCTGCAACATTAAAGGCAGGTGTTATTTTCCAATTGACTAGACTGATAAAGGCAGAGAATTACACCTCTATAGGAGTGTTAACTCTTACAACTCCTGGCAAGATTCTTTTGCGAATGAATGCAGTGATTTTTAAAAATTTGTAAATGAGAAAATTTTCATTCAATCCATTTAAGTATCAAGGCAGGCCTATTGAGACATATTTAGAAGAACAATAATTATTCTATTGCAATAATGCAACACTATGCATTGTTAAGAAAAGTGATGTCATGAAATTTTCTTATACATGGACGGACATGGAGACTATCTTGCTGAGTGAAATGAGTCAGAGATAGAAATGAGTCAGAGTCAGACAAAGAATGACTGCACTCATTTTCGGGATTATAAACAATACAAACAAATATAGTATTTGAGTAATACTCAAGAACAGTAGAATCAAGGGCCAGGAGGACTGGTCTATGGTAGAAATCTTGTCACAAAGGAGGAGGAGAAGGGCAGTTAGACAGAGGAGGAGGGGCCACTTTGACAATGACAGTTGGAAGTGATCACACTGGGTAAGAACTGAGTGCTGAAAGGAGATAAAGTGATATGCATGATACCCTTTCAGTAACAGCATTGTAAACCACAGTGCCAGAGAGAGAGAGAGAGAGAGAGAGAGAGAGAGAGAGAGAGAGAGAGAGAGAGAGAGAGAGAGAGAGAGAGAGAGAGAGAGAGAGAGAGAGAGAGAGAGAGAGAGAGAGGAGAGAGAGGGAGGGAGGGAGAGAGGGAGGGAGAGAAGGAGGGAGAGAGAGGGAGGGAGAGGGAGGGGGGTCAGGGGTCTGCCATAAAGACAGGCTGTGGGAACAGGTGGTGGGAGAAAGACTGCAGACAGTGGTGGTGGGAAATGTACACTGGTGAAGGAATGGGTGTTGGAACATTGTATGACTGAAACTCAATCATGAACAACTTTGTAACTGTGTATCTCATGGTGATTCCATTTTAAAAAAAGTACAAAAAATCATGATACTGGTTTTGGTCTTTTTCCTTGGAGGGGTGGGTGCTATGAACACCTTTGGCAGTGCTTGGAGATCAGAGTCATTCTTGGAGAACTCAGAGACCCAGTAGTGATGGGAATGAAATCCAGGACTCACTGGCAAGCATATGCCCTGGTCCTTTGAGCAGTTACCTTCCTGAACCAGTATCTTAGGTGTTCCCAGTGAAAATGCTCTAGGGAAAGAGCATATTCACTGTCCTGGGAGTTCCTCATGCCACTCCTTTGCTGATACTCTTATCCTGGCATGCACTCTTTGGGCAGCTGGCTTTCTAAGAAGGCTAGGAGGGAAGAGATCATATGCCAGAGGTTTGCTGGATGGTCTACGTTACATTTTTGTGTCAAAGGAACAACCACCAATGTTAATTCCATGGGTACCCCTAACCAAAAAAAACTGTCATCATCTCTGGGGATGCATCATTTTCACTGCTTAGGACTGTCCCCTGGCTCCCCTGGAGAAACACTGTGGGAGACACACGAAAGAAATGCCTTTCAGGAAAAAGTGCTCAAATTGTGATTTCAAAGATGAAAAGTATCAGTTGCAGACTGGTCTTAGGTCTTCAGATTGTGTTGTCTTTCTAAGGTTTGAGATGAGAACATGAAAATCCTATGTTATCCTAGAAAAGGCAAAGCAAATCTGATCTGTCTTTAGCAACTGCTTGATAAACAAGCCAAGAAGTCATGGACTCTAGCTGCTAGAAACACTGCATGGAGCATTTTTCATTTCTTCCTTGGTCAAGTGAAAATAAAAGCAAAGAAAGACAACTGGAGATTTTTTTTTTTTTTCGACACAGTGCTCTTGACTAAATAACTGCTCCTTCTTAGAGCATTTTCTCCAATACTTATTGACTACCATTGTGCCAGATACTGGCCTAAGAATTTTAGGTGACATTTTCTTATTTAACCGTCAGAGTAATCTTATAAAATCTTTGCGACGTTTTTAGTTTTAAAGATCAGAAAGTCAAGTAACAGAAAACTTAAATGAATTTCCTCCATGTAACTGATACACAGGAAGAGTTGGAGTGGAAGGAAACCTCAGAGCCTGCTCTCCTAGCTGTAGATCAGATCTCCTAAACCTGAACTGTGGGTCCAAGCAACCCTCAGACAACAGCCCACCAACCCTCGCACTGTGGCGTGGCAAGCCAGAGAAGGACCAGCTTTTGGGAAATCACAGTGTATGGAATAACAGTGTGACATAGTAGGCTGTCCCACACATTCATGGACTCTTTGTGCTACCCAAGGGAGGGAGAGGCAGAAGTGAGGAACAAAGGAGTCAATGGTGAAGTTATTTCCCCCATCACTTCCCATTCCTAACTTTCACACTGCTGACCTCAAGTTAAAATCAGCTTCTCAGAACAGATCATCCTGTCATTTATTAACTATTATTGGACGTTTCATTCATTCATTCATAGCCCATTAGAATGACAGCTCCAATTTACTGCAACATTTAGCATATGCCTGGTACCTGGTAGGCTTTAAAAATATCAGTTAGTTAAAGTATGACTGTGATATGGCCCATTATGGAGGCATGTCAAGGGCAGAGAATATGGTCTGTCTCTCTTTAGGGAAGGAACGAGATCACGGGAGCACTTATGAAGAGCTGACCTAGGTCTTGAGGGATGAATAAGGATTCTCTAGAACAATAAGGAAGTAATGGCAGATATGTAGGGCTAAGGGATGAATCTGTGTAGGAACAGCGACATGTGAAAATCAACACAAAAGCAGAATGATTCGAAATTGAAACAGGTGTTCTTAAAATTTGTACCCATCATTGTAAGGCTGACATTTACATGGGGGATATCAGAAAGACTGGTCAAGTTACTTCTACTCCCAACAGTCCTGCAAAAACAATTTTTTGCAGAGCGAGAGAGAAAGAGAGAGAGGGAGAGGGAGAGAGGGAGAGAGAGAGAAACACTGACTGTATGCCTGAAACTCTGTTAACAATATTGTGAATCATGTTACCTAAATAAAAATTTAGAAGGAAAAACAAAACAAACAAAGCAAAGTGCAAAGATTTTTATATGTTGCAATTCCACCCTTCTTATAAGACCTACGGGAATTCAATGAAATCACAGATCTGCTCATTGGTGGAAAACGAATGCTGTGAAGATAAATGAGTGGGAAAAAGGAAGAATGAGGGTGCCAGCAGTGTGACACAGGGCAAGCACTGGGAGCATCTCACTGGATATAGCTTTAACTTTGCCTCTCGTTAGTGTAGTAATGCTTTCCATATCACCCCAAATAAGAAAATCAAAATAAACTAGGATTTGGGGAATCCAAAGAGGAATACATATACAGTGACAAGTGAACTAATTGCATTACAAATGAATGGCATACCAGACTAATTTAACCAAGCTAATGAGAATTAAGAATTAAGTCCTTTGGGAAGACTGGACACCGTATGGGGAGAAACACAAAAAACCCAAAAAACCCAGTTGGCAGGAAATACTGTCACCACAGTTTGTAAATCTATTCTTCTTAGGGATATCAATTAGAATTCAATATACTTTATTTGTAATCTAGGATTATAAACAATGGCCACCAGTCCGCCAGCTGTTGGAGAAGTTACAAATAAGAAAGGAGAAACTTAAAATAAATATTGACCTGGAATCAGAGGTACCAGAATAAACCATGGAGAATAAATAGGCATAGACATAACTAAGCAGGAAATATGTGCTTCCATGGTTTAATAGACAGACATGTATTTCTTAGCTTTTTCTGGTAAGAGGCCTAGGATCAATGACATCCCAAGAACAGTGATCTCCTAGCAATGAGATTTTGGTCCCTAAATATAGTTCTTCAACAAAGTAAGTTACTTTGACTATTATTAGCGAAATAGTTGTAAGATTGGGAAAGGAGAATACAAGGTAAGTTTGAAAATTCTTGTATAGAAAAATGAACAAATGTGGAAGGAACGGGAGAAACACAAAAACTCTATCAAGTAATTTCACAGGACTAACTGAGGCAGGCAAGATTTGCCAATAGATGCTCAAACTCAGTGGGCAAAAGTGTGAGGAGAAAGAGGATACTATCACAATACTTAAAGATAGTTATTAATTACCGAGGGAAAAAAGTAATTTTACAATTGTGTAAGAGACCCAGTGAGAGAGCCAGTAGACTGTATGTTAACCAAAAACTGGGTCAATATCACCAGCAAGAACAAAGACCAACATCACGTATTACCTGCTCACTTGTGACAGGCTCTTGCCAAAATGAATCATCCCAGTCTACTAATAGGAAAATACCACTCAAACACAAACTGAGAATGTTCTCCAAAATATCTCACCAGAACTCATGGAAAGGGTCAAAGTAATGTAATAAAAAATGAAGAGGCGTCTCAGACTGGAGGAGAGTGAGATTCGGTAACCAGAAGCTATGCAGGATCCTGGAGTAGATAAATAAAATAGGGAACAAACCAGTACAATTCAAATAAGACTTGCAATTGAGTCAATCTTATTGCTCCAACATTCACTTCCTAGTTTGATCACTGTAACTATTGTAATGAACACAGCAGGTAGCGGGGCACAGGATATATATGTGAATACCACTACTTCACAACTTTTCTCCAATTCTAAAATACTTCAAAATAAAGAGCAAAGTTAGGGAGAAGCTAATAATAGACGAGTGAATGAACTAAGTAGAGAACTAAAAATTTCTAAGTGGAAGCAGGGATTAGGTTCACACTGAAAGATCTGATAGAGAAATGTAAATACTAAAAATACATTTTCCTCATAGAAGGATTAGTCGTGTGCGTGCATTAACAAGTGACCTACATGTGCTACGGTGTCCTTCTCAGCTGTGTCGTCCACTATGGGATCTAACTACCTGCAATAAAATCGGAAAGAGAAAAAAAGAACACCCTAGTGCTTAAAAGAATTAGGGTCAAAATTTAACAGGAGAATTATCGTCTTTCATGTAATACTTGGACGAAAGCCATTCGCAGAGAAATTTCTTGGCAGAGATACAAAGAAATAAATCTGAAAAGGTCCCTTCTTTGAGGAAGCCACAGAAGCTGCAGAAACAAAGAAACGACAATTTGGTTGTTGTGTGACAGTCACTGAGAAGGTTGGCCCCAGCCCGAGGGGACGAGAGCAACACTTCTTCATCCTCAGGGTTTCAGCAGAGCACAGGCGACCCAGAAAGTGCAGAAGCCCAACTCCCAGCCCTGGAGATTGAGAGACGCGATACAAACTCCCCTGATTCTCCAGGAGCAGAGTGGCTGAGTGTCACCTGAACAGGCCAGCCTACAGCCTGGCAATGGCAGGCAACTCCCAACAGAGACACGACCAGCTTGTGTTCTAGAGCATTCTGCCTCTCAACCAGCAGTGAAATCGAGCAGACGGTCCGACAGACACTTACATCCTTCCCCCCAACTACTGCGAGGAGTCTGCTTGCACTCTGAACACTTTCCAGGCTGTCCTGTGCTCTGACTACCTACCATGTCCTCATGGCTTCTTTAATATTTCTACTGCAGCATTTTTCAGATGTTGTTGCATATCGCATTATTTTTTCTCAACTTGCCAGATTACCCCAAAGGCTGTGAAGCTTCAAAGCAGTAAATGGGAGAATACTTGACTAGAACCTCTGAATCTCTGAAAATTAAATGCCTCTCATCTTTCCATCTTAATGAGTTTTCTAAAAGTATAACACAGATCCTAAAGATGGCAACCGCAGAATTTTTTGTCATTTGAGCCACAACTGGAGGTGCTCATGGCTTACTTCTGGATCTGTGCTCAGGGCTTACTAGTGGGTCTGTGCTCAGGGATCACTTCTGGCGGGACTTGGGGAACCATCTGGGGTGCTAGAGATCAACCCAGGTTGGCCACATGCAAAGCAAGCATGAGACATGCTGACCCTTTGCACTGACAATGAATGAATGTTGAGACTCAGAACAGTGTGTATCAGTGTTCAAAGTGAAGGGAAGGAGCAACCTTCACTGTGAAGCCCCTCACCCCTAAACTCAAGTCTCTATTATCCCCCCAAGACCCAAAAAGGATAACCAGCTATCTAATCTCCCATATATATACTAGTATTCCTGTCTGGGAACTTCACATAAATAAAATCAAACACTTGGCTTTTAAAAAGATATGTTCACTGCCTTTGGGGCCATTGTGGGCAACTCTTCTACAAATATCAGCAAGAGTTCACCCTTCCCTGGAGTAGATATCTCAGAGGCAGATGGTAAGTGTGTGTTTTTCTAGAGAAACTGAACCACAGAGGTAGTACCACAGGCGGACGGATGCTCGCCTTCCACATGGCTGACCCAGATTCCATCTGAGGCTACATGTGGTCCCTTGAGCACTGCCAGAAGCGATCACTGACCTCAGTGTCAGAAGTAAAGAAGACAGAAGCCCTGAGCACCACTGGGTGTGACCGAGAACACCAACAAAGCAACTGTCTAAATATTTTCAAAGTGTGTGTGTCATTTATAGCCCCACAAGTTATGTGAGACAGTCCTGGCCATGCTTGCCTGACTCTGACCATAGCCATGAAGGGCATGTGAAGTGGTCCCTACCTGTGCACTCTTCCCCCAGCTATACTGAGATGTAATTTACATACTGTGCTGCGTAAGTTCAAGGCGCACAGTGGAGTGCCTTTAGAGGCAGTATACTGTGAAATGATTATCACGTCATTGTAGATTTTAATTTTCTCTTCCATAAAAACTAATGACATGCTTCTTTTTAAGGTGTCAAACGTTGCTTTAAAATGCTAGCATTATATCTCTTTCCTTGCAAGAGCTCTGTAAATATCTATTATTAAACTGATGAAGAAGAAAAACCACACAGGAAATTTTCCTATTGTTAGACTATGGCAAAGAATAGTTTTCTAAGCAACGGATAATCTTCATGAAATTTGAAGGGAAGCACTGGTAAAACAAACTAAGTGTATCCCCTAAAGACATAAAAAAATCTTAAAGTTTTTAAAAATAAGCAAGTAAATTCAGGGGGATGGGAGGGAGAGCATGACCATAGAACCTCTCAATACTATTTGTGGAAATCTCAGACTGTGCAGCACGTTTCATTTAGAAACCTTAAGTCTCTGAAAATCAAGCAAAAAATAAATGTATGGCAAAAGTTGTTAACAACAGCAGGTAAGGTCAGTGTGAAAACTTTGAATGATGCTAGAGTCTTCAACATGCTGCATGTAGGGGGATTCGTTTTACAGAATTCTGTTTGCTTAGTTATATAGAGCAACACACAAGTACTGTTCAGCTTATGCAGGGAGTGATCTGGCTGTGGCCCTTGACCTTTCGGGGGCAAAACCTCTCCTGCCCTGTGTGTCTTGGAATAGAAACACAAGCATTATTTATGGACTGCCACTACTTCCCTTCCTAGGAGATAGACAAGTTGGTGAAAATGTAAGAATTCAAGTGAGGAGAAGAGTATTTCCCCCCAAAGATTTTTCAATGCACTGGGAGCAAGAATGGCTATTTTTCTCCTTTACTGCTTCCTAATTTTAAGGTAGGAAGACATAAATCTGACTGGGCATGCAGAAACTATTTCTGAATATGTGACTTCCAAACACGGAACAAATAAGGGGCATCGTTAGAGGTAACCTTCACGTAACAGGCCTGGGTTCTGTTCTCAGAGGTACTGTGGTTGGTGGGAACTAGTCCAGTGGGTGCAATGTTAGGCTTCTCTGACAATCCCCTTACTAAGTATAGTACTCAAGACAAATGGGGAAAATAAAGCCTTACCACTCTACATTAGCCAAGACCTAAAGTCCCTGGTTCAGTGATTCTTTTCCATTCCAGCTGCATAAATGCATATATTACTTCTCAAAGAATTATGCATCCTTTTCAAAATCCTGGCATTATATTAGATTTTCTCACTCTATGAGAGGTGAATTATGGGCTTAAATATGTTGGTTCATGGATATGAAAAAGTACATTAGTGTCTCTGTCATAGATCTGCCTTGTCTACACCTGTGAACAGAACTTGCCAGATGCCCAGGAACAGAGAGTATTCTAACGTAATGCAGAACAGGACGTGACTTCAGTGAATGCCACTAAAGAGACACACCATGGTTGGTGACAATTCTGATAAAAGAATTTGGGGTAGAGGAGTGATACAATCTTCATGACGTTCTCAAAGGGTTTCCTGGTTTCAGGGGTGAGGACAGCTTTGATGGAGGCTAGAACAGACACAGAGACCAGAAGGCAGGAACTGGAAATCTCCAGACACACGTGAGAATGTTTGGTCTAACACGGCAGGGATGGAGAAGAGCTGAGTTGGGAAAAGGCTTTAAAGAAGGCAACAACAGCTCTTCTTGATGGATTGGATGAAGAGTGAGAGTAAGAGAAGACTCACAAAGAGATCCAAAGAAAAAAATCTTGGGTTTTTTTTTTTTGGGGGGGGGGGGCGCGGAACTCCCTCTGTGGGTGAGGTTAATTTTTTTTTACAAAAAAGAAATCTGCAAGAACTTTTTGACATGGGTTTTTCCATGGCTGCATTTTGTGTCCTTGTGTGCCCTTCGTCCATTGATAGAAAACTGGGGTTCCTTCTAGTGGACACACATTTCATGGGCAAATCACTGTTTATTCATCCTTGTCCCATCACTAGCCTCAGTACTTGTTGTCACTCACTGTACATTCATTTCAGCCTGTGCACCACAGGGTTCGGAGCCACAGGATAGTGGGGTGGGTGCTTGCCTCGCATCTGGCAGGCCTGAGTTTGATCCCAAGCAGCACCTAGGGTTCTCTGAGTCCCTCCATGGTGGTCCCTGAACACAGAGCCAGGAGGAATTCTGAGGATCACCAAGTGTGGCTCCCCCCAAACCACACCAAAACAAATCCAAAAACAAACGTGTTACTGGACAGATCTCTTAATTTATCCAGATTAACCTAGAGAACTCGGCATTTTCGGCAGAGCTTTCTCTCTGTTATCAAGATTCCTAGGGTAAACATTTATTGATACCAAGAGTTAATATCTAAAATCATACTTTCTTTAAAATTGTATTATTTGTTTGTTTTTTGGAGACACACCCAGCGATACTCAGGGGTTATTTCTGGTTCTACACTCAGAGACCATATGGGATGCTGGAGATCGAACCCGGGTCAGCTGTGTGCAAGTGCCCTACCCATGGTACTATCTCTCCAGCCCCCAAATTTATTTTTATTAAGACACCATGACATACAAAGTTGTTCATAACAGAGTTATTTCAGGCTTACAAAGTTCCAACACTAACCATGCCACCAGTGTGACCTTCCCTCCACCAGTGTCCCCAGTTTCTTTCCCACCCCCTACGTAGCTCCTTTGGCAGGCACATGACAATTCAGATTGCTTGCTCCTATAAAACTTAGAGAAATGGCAAATAAAATCATCAATAAGAATTCAAAAGTCAATTTGTAATGATTGACTGCTACGTGATTTTAGCCTATGATGATAAAAAAATCCAAATCATTTAATAGAGTATAATACAATGCCTATTCTCTTAAGTTTTCAAGTTTGGTATATAATATATATTGCATTAAGTTTTATTCTGTACTTGGATCCCATTGTGGTAATTATCATTCTTCCCTGTTATTAATAAAACTTTTTACAAAATTCTGTAAAAATTCTACTAACATGAAATAGATTAAATTTACAAATGTAAATTTAGTCCAAGTGAAGAGAACTAAGAATACTGAAAGGGGAAAACCTGAGTAGGTCTATAAAAGTACAACGGTGTTTATCCTAAGAATGGGAATATTGCTTTAATGTTAAAAATATTATATAAGTGTCTGAATGAATAAGTAAAAGATGTCAATAAAATTCTTTATGGATGTAAAACAAGTGATTAGATATAGGACATTCAATACAAATGAGACATTAATTCATTATTGAAAATGTATAAAATCCCTTAGCAAGCTGGGAGCAAACAGACCTTTCTTACTCTAGTACGGAGTTACCTGCAAACTAAATCCCAAAGTGCTGCTCAGTCATTCTTCCTGGAGCCTGGGCTAACTTGCCCTAGCCCTTGCACTGACCAGTGTCTATGAGCTTTTCCACTGTAGGCAAAGCAAGGGGATAAACCATGAACTCACAGTGGTTCTGTTTGAGATTTCAATGTTTAGTGGAACACTAGAGTGATACACAGTGTACAAAGCATCTCACTATCTCTTCACTCTAAGAGGGCCAGGAGAACTCCAGTTCTGGACTCTCACTGGGAAGCTTGACACACACACACACACACACACACACACACACACACACACACACACGCACACACAGATTCCGAAGCCCTAGGTTCATTACACTGAAGCAAAGATGAAACTTTATTCCTACTTTACATGGAGTTTACAACAGCTTGGATCCTAGAAACGTCTTCACCTAGAAATATATTCTTATATAATGTCTGAAGGCATCCCCCCCCCCCCACCACTCTTTAATGTCACGAAGTGATTTGTGACACACAGCCAAGCTTGATAAATCACTGACAAAGGACTCCAGACTGATCATTTTAATGAGTCCCTGACATCTAGGTTAGTATTTGTTTTTGGAGCATTGCCACCATTGATTGGGATATCAACCATACGACACTAGGTAGTTTGGAAAAAGTGGGTAATTGGCAGCATTCACTTCCACATTGCAGTGATGAATCACACAATGCTCTGTGCCGAGTAATTAACTATCCATTTGTATGTACTGGCTGTAGTGATACAGTTCTTTTCAACGTGGAAGGAAGAAAATTTGGACATAACATTAACAGTTGTTAATACCAAGCAAATAGAGTAAATTGGATTTATTAAAAAGAGTATGTGTGTGGATTTTTTTCCCTAGGAGTTGGTATAATTTGTCTGGCTTTCTAATTATAGCTGAGACAGAGAATGGCTGAACTCAAAGACCTCTCACGGTATCTAATAAACTTTTACTTACAGGGAGAACATTTCTTGGGTTGGAGAATGACAAATAATTTACTAAGCTTTTCCTGAAAGATAGCTAAAGGTGTTTCACCTATATCTAGCTGATGAATTAGCTTTAGCTAATAATCAGTGTCATGAGACAGGAAAGAAGTAGTCTGTAATTACTTTGAAAGAAATGAAGGAACAGATTTGATAAGGAAACTAAATCAGCTAATTCCTCTAGAGGCAGAGCGGGAGAGAAGCTCACTTTACTGCAAGTTTTCAACAGAGGCAAGGAAGGGGCCCGCTGGAGTTCTACCTGCCCAGCATCCGCCCATGCCCACTCTCTGGTGTCCACTCTTGGTTTCTCTTCCCATGGGTGCACGTCAGCAAGTTCATCAAAGGGGTCCTGTCTTCTGCAGGTTGTTTCTGGGCACCCCAAATCTGCCTCAACCTACTCACTCATACACTCACACCAGTAGTCCTTTCCAAAGCCTACTTTATTTAGTTTTTATTTTGCTCCTGGAAATTATCTCTCATTCATTTCTTTGCTTTCGTTCTTTGTTTTGTGTTTTCTTGAAGTAGCTACTGTGTCCATTACTTGCATCCAAAGAAACAACTGATAGAAGAAACTATGCATGCAACTCAATTATACTCTATAAGAACCCAAAAAGATTCTAAACAATGTTAAAATGACAGTTATAGCAGCTAAAAAATTAATAAGGCTCAGTTAATAAGCATGTCTTATTAATTACTGGAATTTTCATACTTTGTTAGCATCCAAATAAAAGTAACTTTTTACAATCTGTAATACACTTAATTTTTAAATGACTATCATAAATTACCTAAAAATGGCACAACTTAATCTGAAAATCCAATCAACAAGGTACAAAACACTTTGAAAATAACCCCTCCTTTTTCTATTGTAGTTTATTGAAATATATCTGTATGAAGTAGCAGATGTCAATTTAATTATTCTTAAGCTCTATTTTTTTCTTTTTTGGGTCACACCTGGCAATGCACAGGGGTTACTCCTGGCTCTGCATTCAGGAACTACCCCTGGCAATGCTCAGGGGACCATATGAGTTGCTGGGAATCAAACCCGGGTCGGCCGTGTGCAAGGCAAACACCTTACCTGCTGTGCTCTTAAGCTCTTTGAAAGAATGTTAGATAGTGTGTTTTAGACATCGGTGAAATCAGGAAAAGTATTGTTGTGACAGAAGGAGGGACACATTTTTTTTGCACTTTGGAATTCATGGTTATTTGCCTTCATGTAAATCTATTTTCAGTCATCATGCTGGAAATTTAGTAAATTCATCCAGTTTGGTAATCTAAGTTTTCATCTTTTTAACAACCAGTCCTTTAATCGAGAATACGATTTCTTTCCCTGTCTCCGATTACTGGTGGTGTGAGATGTTCTTTCTTACTCTGCAGGTGTCCCCTCGGCTTTGTTTTTCTTATTTGGAAGCTTTACTCAATGGAGGCGGCCCTGAAGCAGAGGCCGACCCAGGCCTCGGGCTGGTCCAGGTGATGGGCTGCAGCGCGTCCTGCTCAGTCCTGCCCAGCCCGGCAGGTCAGCCAGGTCCGTGCAGGGACGATGACAGAAGACCAGAGCCTGGAGCTATGGGAGCGACCGCTGGAACTGCAGGCAGGTTCGGCCGCCCCATGGGGCTGGGGAGGTGAGAAGGGGGCCCAGTTTGTTTTTTTTCTTTTTGGGTCACACGGCAGAGCTTGGCAAGCTCCCCATGGCGTATTCAATATGCCAAAAACAATCTCACAATGGAGATGTCACTGGTGCCCGCTTGAGCAAATCAATGAGCAACGGGACGACAGTGCTACAGTGCTACTCGAATGCCTGTTACCTGAGCATCCTTGACTGCACCCCACACTCCCCCCCTCCCAGGGCTATGGCAGTGAGTCCCCTTCTTCTGATTTCTGCTTTCTAAGGAGAAGCGCTAATGTCGTATTTGCTCTCTGTTCCTAGTAGATCTTTAAATACAACCTTCCACAGCACCTTTTCAGGACTTTAGGCGAAAAGATTTTACTCAGGGAGAAAAGACACGAGAAATCTAATATCCTTTCTAATGTTGTCAGTTGTATTTATTTATGAAAAGTTATTTCCATTGGGCTTGAGTAAAACATATAACTAAGTGAAAAAATCAGTCTCTTTACAAGTGGTGTGTTAGATATGCACTTCGTTAAAAGCAAATATTAAAGATAAAGTAAAAGCAGAAAAATGTATCAACAATAGTGAGTAGTAAGTATATCCTGGAAAATATAAGGCACGTGAACAATTAAATGATAGTATATTTTTAGTTACTGGTTCCTATTCTATTATTCTGCTCTAAACTTAAGTTAATCTACATGGGTAAATAGACTATCTTAAAAATATATTGGTATATGCTTTAACAATTTTATAATTTAGAATACCATATTTACTACTGAATAAAATAAACTTGAAATTAACTTCCATAATATGCTTGAAAATTCTCCAAATATTTTCAAGAATAATTTCTCTAACCTGCGTCTTTCCTTCACGACAAATTGAACATACTTTTTCTCATTTCATCAATGTCTGAACGCACAATAACTTTAAAGAGTTTAAGAACAAATAAATGAACATCTGTTACTTTATACAAAAATATTTCAATAAATAGCCTATTTTTCTAAATAAGTGAAAAAGTCTCTTGATTCAATATGTCTTTTAGTCAGAGATTTAAAAGACATTTAATTGTTGCAAATCTTACACAATATTTTGATTCCATTTACTTCATTCTATTACCTATCTACAATACATGTAATTGTCACTGAATTCAGCCAGTTATTTCGGGTCCAGAGAGAGCTTCTTAAATTTTTATTTAAAAAAATTATTTTAAATTGAAATGTTTTAAATTTAATTGTTTTAATCGAATCACTGTGAGATACAGTAACAAAAATTTCATGATAGGGTTTCAGTCATACAATGTTCCAACTCCCCTCCCTCCACTAGTGTTCATTTTCCCGACATGCCCACCTATCTCCTATCACCCATATGCCCCCTATCACTCCTGCCAGCCCCCACACCCTGACCCCAGCTTGCCTCTATGGCAGGCACTTTTCCTCTTTGTCTGTCTCTCTCTGACAGAGCTGTCTTTGGGAGATGAGGCAGTCTACGGTGATATCACCCTGAACGTGCCTGATCTCACCTGATCTGGGAAGATACTAGGCAGTAATGGATGACAGTTACCTCAAATCAGTAATATTATATTTATAGGAATAGTTACAAATTATTATTAAAGAAATTCAAGTAACTCTTTATGATAACAGTTCTAAAAACTGAAAATCAGAATTTTTTAGGTTCTCTGGAATTTCATGCTTTCAAACAAGAACACATCTAATTTAAGAATACTAGATAAGGTACATCTCAATCTATGGATCACTATATTTAATGTTTTTAAAAAGATCTGTGTCCTTCACTGTCTTGTGTGTAAAAGCCTTTGAGAGTGTGCAAGATAATATTAGTTGGAGGAAAATGTTGAAAATATATTAAAAAAAAAAACATACCCTTAAAAGCTTGTGTATAAGTTATTTCGACTTGCTGACGAAGTAATGAAACCTACTGAACTTGATGATTATCTCTCTCTTTTTGGAGGCTTTCCAGGAGTGCTGAGGAGTCAGGGATGGGGTGGCCCAGAGAAGCTTCCTCGAGACACAGTGAAGTGCAGACAGTCGGGCGCTCAGGCCTGGCACTATAGTGCTGGCGTGTCTGGGCTCTTCCGTACTGCAGAGTGAGCATGGGAAAACAGGACTTGAACTCAGGGCCCTCCCTAGGCCAATGCCACATCTGTGCTCCATCCGTCTGCACTATCTCCCCAGCCACACAGTGATATGCTTTTACGGTGAACCTCATAAGAGCAAAAAGCTGTACCCGTAAAGAAGAATGAACCAAGTGTGAAGAACATATTTACTTGATGCTCAATGTTACGAATAAGCCTCTTCAGAAAAAGCATTATCTCCAAGGGGATTTGAAGATTTGTTCATGTTACTATCCTCTCATAATGACAGGCTTACCAACAGGAAAATATTTTCGAACATTACATTCAGCATTATCACATCCATGAACATAAGCTATAATTCAGGTTGAAATGAAGCACAGAAGTGCATGTTTTAATTGCTTTTAGTAAAATTCACATAATACCTGCAACTATTCTCCATATATTATGATTTTTATTAACCCAGAAAAAGCACTGTCTCATTTGTTATTTTGTGGGAAAGAAGGAACTGCATATAAGTGAAATAAACAGGTAGCAGAAGCTTACTGTTTTATTGTAACTTAATGTGAAATTACAATTTTTGTGGGCCAAAAATTATGAAATATTGGCAGTTTCATGTGGCTCCAATTGCAAACCCAAAATTTCTCACTTTAATTACATTGGCTGAAAATAGTTCTGGGAAGTTTTACATACTTCTTTATATTTTTAATAACATTTATTGGAGTCAATTAAATTTCATCTTGTTGATTATGATTACACTGTGCTGTAATACAAAGCAGTGCTCAGAGTAAGGCAGCAGAAGCCTGAGGGGTGACAGAGACACCGTGAATGCACAAAGCTTCTTTACAGTACCCTGACAAAAATACCCTCCGAGCATCACATACAGAAATGTTCTCCTGAAAAAGATGCACCCCCCTCTCTTTTCTTTCTTCATCCGTCAACTCACAAATTCTGCTTTCCCATTTCTTAAATTCCTTTAAAATCCACTCGGTGATGCTATTTAGGAATGGATCAAGTAACTGAATCGTTTTCTAAGATAACGCGTGTCCTCCATTCCTGGCAGAAACCATTCCTCCCAGTACCCCACACTGCTGTAGGGACCCTCTGCAAGTAGGGACAGTGGCAAGGGAGAGACTACATGCACTGCAGTCACCGACACTCCCACTGCACTGTAGCACTGTTGTCCTGTTGTTCATCGATTTGCTGGAGCAGGCACCAGTAACGTCTCCATTGTGAGACTTTTTACTGCTTTTGGTATATCAAATACATCCCAGGTAGCTTGCCAGGCTCTGCCATGCGGGCGAGATACCTTTGGTAGTTTGCCGGGCTCACCGAGAGGGATGGAGGAATCGAACCTGGGCCGGACATGCAAGGCAAACACCCTACCTGCTGTGCTATTGCTCCAAAAGAATTAATTCCTTTTAAAAGTGTAGATTTAATGTTGCAAGATCTTCAGTTCTTTTAGAGAGATTTAAAGTCAACTTTTCAAGCTGGAAGTCACCTGAAGACATAAGTCACAGAAACTTAAAAAGACAAACTCGAACAAAATACCATGGAGGTCAACATTCTGGGAGTTAAACAAAACATTCTGGGAGTTAAACACGGGCGTGAGATGACCTGCCTTTCACCCAGCGGGGATCTCTGCTCCCGTGTGCCCACACTAGGCTGTTCAAGGTATTTTTCTCCCTTGGTTGCTATTTTCCAGTGACTCCTATGAGAGCTGGACAACTCAGACATCAGGCAGACTCACTTGTCAAACAGTACAGCGTTGTCGGGCTGGACAGGGTCTTCAGGAGCAAAAGACAAGATTATTTGTGTTTAAATGCTTGAAGGTGTTGGACCCCTCATGAGATCACAGGGTGGGTTTCAGCATCACTGCCAGTACAACCA
Organism: Sorex araneus; assembly: GCF_027595985.1. Classification (NCBI taxonomy): domain Eukaryota; kingdom Metazoa; phylum Chordata; class Mammalia; order Eulipotyphla; family Soricidae; genus Sorex; species Sorex araneus. The sequence goes on along the minus strand of NC_073302.1, from coordinate 179,641,921 downwards.
TAGCGCAGCCAGGAGTGCCCGCAGGATGGGCTTGGGAGCAGCTGCTGTGCGGTTATCTCCACCCCATTCAGGGTGGGGGTCAGCATCAGCAGAGTCAGCGGGAAGAGTTCTCAGAGCAGAACTACCTTCGAGCATCTAAGCCGAGCACGGCTATCTTGGAGACAGTTTTCTTCTTTTTTTTCTTCCAAATCTCTATTTACCTTTTTTTTAAATTTTATTGAATCAACGTGAGATAGTTATAAGCTTTCATGTCTCGGTTACAATCTCACCATGATCAAAACCCATCCCTCTACCAGTGCACATTCCCTACCACCGATATCCCCGGTATATCCTCCCTTTCCCACCCTCCCCCTGCTTCCATGGCAGACAATATTCCCCATACTCTCTCTCTACTTTTGGGCATTATGGCTTCCAACACAGACACAGAGAGGTCATCATGTTTGGTCCATTCTCTACTTTCGGCACGCATCTCCTATCCCGACTGGTTCCTCCAGCCATCATTTTCTTAGTGCTCTCTTCTCTATTCCATCTGCCTTCTCCCCTCCGCTCATGAAGCAGGCGTCCAGCTATGGGGCAATCCTCCTGGCCCTCATATCTAAAATCCTTGGGTGTCAGCCTCATGTGATGTGATTCTATACTCCACAGATGAGTGCAGTCCTTCTATGTCTGTCCCTCTCTTTCTGACTCATTTCACTTAGCATGATACATTGGAGACAGTTTTCTTCCTTCCATAAAAAAAAAAACAGCTTGCAACTTGAAGAAGATATATTCTAGAAGACCATCTAAAAATATCCTTTTGTACTTTCTTCTTATCTGCCTTTATTTATTTATTTTTTAAAAGTTCTTATTATGGAAATTTAAAAACAAAAGAGCAAGAGATTTTATGCATGTACTTTGTTGTACCTATTTTAATTACACACATTGCATGTTTTTTTTAATAACCTGCAGGCTTTTGGTTTGTGTTCCAGTTGATAATTGATCTCCAGACAATTGAAATTTTACTGTAGTTTGTTTAATAAAAACCATCATTCACTGCATTCACTGAATAAAATGTGAAGAGAACAGAAATTTTGTTTTATCTCAATAATTTATGAGACTGAAGAATTTTCCCGGTTTATTTCATGAACCTCTATGTAATAAAGATAGAAACCATTAAGTCACTTTGATTTAATCTTTGTTATTGTAACAATCTGTAACCTAAGCTTAAGCAGAAAGATTTAGGCAACATATTTCTGGGAAATAATTCTATTTCACTGACGTTATAGTTGATAACTATATATTTGTTTCTCTGCTTTAGAATTTTCAAGCACTTTTAGCTTGATAGTTCTATGTTTAAAAGAAATTCTTAGGGGCTGGAGATATAGCAGAGTGGGTAGGGTGCTTGCCTTGCATGTAGCCAACCTGGGTTTGTCCCCAGCACCCTATATGGTCCCCTGAGCATCACCAGGAGTTATTCCTGAGTGCAGAGCCAGGAATGAGCCCTGAGCACTGCCAGGTGTGCCCACTCCCCACCAATATTTTCACTGTAACTTCACAGAGCATGAAATTAAACCACACAAAACTGTAGAAACAATATCCATTCCAAGGGATTCAGCCTAGTAAGTAATATTAGCAGAAGTGCTTCATGAAAGAAGAGGAAGTGGAGCAGAGAGATGAAGTCATCGACCCAGTGTCTTAAGATGGGGAACAGTGGAGCTGGAATTCACAGCCCTCGGATGGGAATTGTACTGAAGCGCAGAGCTGGGTGCATCTGATGAAGCTGGGGCGGGGGGCAGAGCAGAGCTGCTAGGAAACTACAGGAGATTCAAGTTTGTGGCACAGGAGGGGAAAGCAGGTGACAGTTACTACAAAACCAAAAATATTCAGTCTGTGTGGAGAGAAAAAAAATTAAACTTATCCTGGATAGGGCATAGAGAGTCGTAAAAGAATGTGCAAAGTAACGGAATACTGTGATTTAAGCTTGATCCTTGCAACGTCTCTCAGTTTCTTGAGGCCATCAGGGCGCCGAGGCGTGAGTTGGCTCTGGCATCCAAGAGCGACACGCCGTTTCCCCAATCCACCTGAAATCAGCACGATTCACGCCACAGCAAACTGTGCTATGAACGACTTAGCGCCCTGATTCCTCTGCATGCGCACGTGCCTCTCTGCTGCTCGGCTCCTGCCCCCCGAAGCACTCAAATGCAACATATGCAAGAAATAAAACCACAATTCCTTCTGCGCCTTTGTTCTCTGAGCTGCATCCCGTGCTGCTGGGGGCTCCTCCACATTTGGTGCTCGGCCAGCAGGGCTCAGCAGACCGCTCGGCTGCTGGGGACTGAGCCCAGGACTCCCGCACTGCAGGAGAGCACATGTGGCCTTCCCAGACATCTCCCTGCCCATTCTCGACAGAAAAACTATCACTCCCCTCGTTTTCAAACGGGTGAGGGCAGCCAGTGAACAGTCCAGATCAGTGGAATCATCATCATTCCATCTCTTTCTGCCTCTAGTTTAGTAACTTTTCTCTTCTGAAATTATTCCAATAAACAGTTACCCCTCCTCCACCCAGAGCCTCCCGCACGGCTCCCCTTGGTCTTTTCCTTCCCGCTCCTCTCCTGCCTCTTGCTGTGGTTACTGGTCCTGTATTTCAACGCCAAGAACTTGTCACTGCACAATGCTTCAGTCCTCTTGTTTGTCTCTCTTCCACAGCTGAACGAGGTCACTCAGTATTTGTCCTTCTTCCTCTGACTGGTTTTACCTAACAAGATTTTGGTTGCACTTATTATTATTTTTTTTTTAATTTCTAAATTGTTGATTTCTGCTCTAACTATTCTTATTTCTTTTTGAGCTTTGTTACTCTTTTCTAGTTTCCCGAGATGCAAGGTTTGTCAAATGCCTGTATTACTATGTCCTTTTCCTCATCCCTATGGGTTCTGTTAGTGAATGCTCATATTCTCACTTATTTCCAGGAATATTTATTTCATTTTTGATATGAACAATGTCTTTTACACAGGTTGTTTAGTCCTATGATGTTTCCAAGTGTCTGCGTTTTCCTCATTTTTCATTATTAATTCTATTTTCCTAACTATGTGATCTGAGTAGCTTCTTTACTCTATGACCAGTCGCCTTGTGCCCTACTGTGTTGTCTATCCTGGAGAATGCTACATGGATTTTCAACCTTGGAGGATAGAGTGTGTCTATTAACTCTAGCTCTTCCATTTCTTCAGTTAAGGCTGGTTTCTTGCTGACTTTTTTGATTTTTCAAAAGTGAGAGGTAGGTATTACAATCTCCTATTGTCATGTTGCTGTCAATATTTATCTTCAGGCCTATTTATAGTCATTTTATATATTTTAATGCCCCTTCACTTGGTGCATCTGTGTTAATGAATGTTAAGATTTCTCGATAACAAATCCCTTGATAGTTATACAATGTCTATCTCTTACAACCTTGTTTAGTTTGAAGTCTATTTTGTCTCATGCGTATGGCTGCCCAGTCTTTTTTAAACACTCTTTGCCTGTATTATTCTTCTCGAGACTTTCACTGTGAGCTTGTGTTTATTATGACAATTCAAGTGTGTCCCTGTGAGCACAGCAGGTCTGTTTCCTTTTCTGATCCACATGCCCATTCTGTAATGTCTGCTGAGTTAAAGACATTTACATTAAGTGAAGTTATGAAAATAAAGGAACTACTGTCATCTTTTTATTTGGTTTCTAAATGTTTGTTAAGTTAATGTTTCTTTGGACTTATTTTATTTTCTCTCCCTGCAAATTTTTATACCTTTTATGTTGTGACCAGGTTACACTGGCTGCTTCTTCTTCGTGTCATTGATGTATGTCTTGTTATTACCATGCAATTTACCTCTGAATTTCTGACTTTATGTCTCTTATTACTTCAGTGCACGTGAGCTTCAGGTTTATTACATAGACCCCATTATTGCTCTCTCCCCTTTTCACATTGTGTTCTAAGTATTGAACTACCTCTCGGTAGAGTTTCTTTGCTTTTACAGAAGATTATTCAATGCTTCTTGTACAGCAGCATTAGTTGCCATAAAGTCTGTTAACTGCTGGTCCATAAAGCTTGGTGCCATTCTTTCGAAATCCGAGTAATAGATAACCGAGCTGGACTGAGTATTCCTGCTTGAATGCCTACTTCATTCACTGCATTTGCATTTCATTAAACAAATCATAACATTCCCTTCTGGCCTGCAGAGTTTCATTGATAGATATGCTACACATCTTATATGTCAGTTTCTCTATATGTTCCTTTACACATGGTTCCTTATATGTAAGTTTTGCTTTGTTTTTTTGCATTCTATCCTTTGTTTTTGCCATTTATATTATAGTGTGTCTTGGTGGTCTTCTGTTTGGAACTCTTGGAGCTTCCTGGATCTTGGTTATTTATTTCTTGATTCTTAGATTGGAGAAATTCTTGGCAACAATTTCTTTCTTTCTTTTTTTTTTTTTCTCGCTATTTTGGTCACACCCGGCGATGCTCAGGGGTTACTCCTGGCTCTGCACTCAGGAATTACCCCTGGCAGTGCTCAGGGGACCATATGGGATGCTGGGCATTGAACCCGGGTCGGCCGCGTGCAAGGCAAACTCCCTACCCGCTGTGCTATCGCTCCAGCCCCTCGGCAACAATTTCTTCCACCAACATTTCTCAATCTCCTCTGGAATTCCTAGGATGTAAATGTTATTCCTCTTGAAGCTGACCCATAAATTCCTATGTTTTCTTCATTTTTAAGCTTGATTCTTTTTGCTTCTTGGGTTTTTTCTTTTTTAGATGGTTAATGTATCTTATCCTTGAGCACATCAATTTATTTCTTGGCTTGACTGAAGAGTGGTCACGGAATGGACAGTAGTCCATTCAGACAGGGCTCAAAGTCCCCTGCTGTCTCACAGGGTATCACCAGTATATGGATGTGGGCCCGAGCCTCCTTGATCCTTGCCTCCAGTATCTCTTACAGGCCAATGGCTGTCCAGTCTTCCACCTGGCCCTGTTGTAATTTAGTATTCACAGAAAAGAAGACTTATGATGTACTTAAATTAGTTTCTAACCACTGAAAACATTAAAAGGATAAAGATATAAAAGAGTCCAACCTTCTTCACTTTCATAGACAACTTTAGGGACTGAACCCAAGATCAGCTCTAGATATAAACTAGATAATAATACTCTGACAGGTAAATACCCACTAACAGTTCTTTTCTTTCTTTTCCTTCCTTCCTTCTCCTCCCTCCCTCCCTCCCTTTCTCTTTTCCTACCTTCCTTTGTGAAGCAAGGTAGTTTCTTTTTTTTAATGAACTTATTTAGAAAGATGTGAGAGGAGAGGAAGAGGGCACATGTGCTCAAGAGAGAACGCGGGCTTCTCCAGAGCAAGTAAGATGTATGTTCAAGGAAGAAGAGGCTTGAAGAGAAAACCTATTCTGCTTGCGATTGTACAGAAGGTTTTGTGTTATTTCTTTGGGCGTTTGCTAGTTTGTTCGGTCTCACCCAGCAATGCTGGGGGCTAGACCCAGCTCAGTGCTCGGAGGATGCCCTTGATGCTGCATGGGGAACCAAGCAGTGCCAGGGACAGGCCCTCGGCCTGACGCATGAAAGCGTGTGCTCCAAACCTCTGAACAAGCTCCATGAACTTACACAGAAGTTTTTAGTGGAATGCTCATTCCTGCCTGTAAGTGAAAACAATTTAAAAAAGAAAAGTATTTTCTCTAGATAAAGTCACTCAATGATCAAAGTTATAAAGCATTAACAACTTCAATGTTTATGTATTAGAACTCTCGGAACTACGACTCAAGCCAGCTTGCCAGACTTGTTATTTGAGGGCAGTGTTCAAGGAGATAGCTGAACAACCCTAAATCATCACTGACTTGACTTAGGGTACTTCAGGAATTGCAGAGGTGGGGTTAGAGGAGGAAAGGGATGAGAGAAGGGAAGGGAAGTGGAGGAGAGAAGAAAAGGGAAGTTACAGTTATGCTGCCTCCTTTTTTCTTGCTTCCAACATCAGCAAGGCAGTTCAACAATTATTTTTTTGCCTAAACATGCTATGATATGCAACTTTTACATAATTTTTTTGTAATACAGAGAACATCTAAATTTAAAAGTGATTTTAAATTAGTAATTCAAAACTTATTGTTCTGAAGTCAGAGTAGATGAAAAGTATTGTGATTTAGTGATTATCAAGTGATTGTATAAGTCTATATTGCTTTTTAACTAAATAAGTATGAACATAACCCCAAACCCTCTTTAATAAATATAAAACTCTTCTGTGTCCTCTTAAATATTTTATGAATACTTGATGTTACTATTTTGCCCCAAATTTAAGACTGTTCCCAATATTATTTGCATCAATTCTTTTAGTTTTGATTTCTCTTGTAATCTACTCTTGAACATTGAACAAAAGTACCTTTGTAAAACAAGGTGCATGGAATACCCGTTCAGACTTAAACACTAACATTTAGTATACAAATGTTACTTAAACTTAAAAATATAGCAAATCTCTAAAATTGCAGACATTATTGCTAAATACAGCTAGAACAGGTAAAATGGGGCATATAACTTCAACATGTGTGTATACACTTTATATACACATTCATGTCTATACATATACTTGTAAATATTTTCTCTTTGGATATACAAATGAGGCCATAACTCGAATATACTAAAAGATCATTTTCAAGTTTCTGTCCATCTGGAATTATTTTCACAATGGAATTTCAAATCATATTTTTGGGTGGAGACTTGCCTTTTAATAAATTCTATATGTTTCATATTTTCTCGTGGCCTCACCTGCCTCAGGCAGTGGCGGCCTCCTGTGGTAATTTGTGAGTCTACCTTTGAGCCCCTGGGCAACATTTCCTGAGAATGAAGCATAGGCCTGCAGTCAATCTCAGCAGGAATATAAGGGCATGACCATGTTGGGAAGCAATCTAATATTATGCCCAGATGAACTGCAAAGGAAGAGAAGCAGACTGCATGCCTAAAAGCAAGACTTTTTTGCCCCCTCAGGGAGCTTAGCAAATCTGGTTAAATTCTCTGGACCCAAATGTACGTTTTGACCTTTCCTTGGAAACTCAATGACAGGGCAGTCAAACACTGAGAATAATTTTACTAACACATAGTTGTGGAAAGTATGTTTCTTAAACATCACAGGCGTTTGAGCGATGCTATCTTCTGTAAGCACATGCTGAAGGTAAATAAAACAGACCCATCATGTAGCACTTTAAGCTTCACACATTAAAGCATAATGAATGGGTAAAATCTTTTGAAAATAAAGTTAAAACAGGATATAGCATCCACTGGAGATATGACAAGGAACATAATAATGGTAAAAGGAGCAGCAGTTTATGAAAATGGATTATTTGGCAGCATCACGTTAAGTGCTTTTACATACATATGCTCAATTAATCCTCATTCCATTTTTGTGGTGGAGATGCTATTTGTATCATTTAATGAGAAGGTTCTGATTCAGGTGAGGATGCACAACAAGGCCAGTTAAAGAGCAGTAGAAAGAGTTGTACCATGCTCAGTCTCTCTCTCTCAGAGCACTGGATAATAAAACTCATAATGAAAAAAATACAAAAAAAAAAAAGGCTAGAGAGCATATCCTGGAACAGGGGTAAAAAATGGGAACTGTTAAGATGGTTAAATAAAGCAACAAAAGGGATTCAGAAGCAGCTAAGAAGGAGTAGGACAATCTTTCATTTAAACAGTCTGAGAAAAACCTAGAAGCTACACAGTGATAAACATCACACAATATTTAGAGAGCTCATAATACTCTTCTTATGTTAAACTTAATTTTCCTTCAACTTGGCCTATCTCTTGTAGTCAATTCTATTCTGCAGAGCAATGAAAAACTGGAATGTAAGGGAGACATTTGCTATTCAGACTCCTAACAGAGTCAACCTCTGAATCACAACTGATCTTACTAAAAGAGATAAAAGTCCCAAGATTGGGCTGGAGCTGTTGTACAGTGGGCAGGGGGCTTCCTTGCATAAGGCTGACCTGAGTTCCATCCCCAGCACCCCACAGAGTCCCCAAGCACTGTCAGGAGTGATCTCTGAGCACTGCTGGGTGTGGTCAAAACACAAAAGCCCCATGACAGGTACAATAATCCATTAACGAATGGAATGAAGTACTCACAGTTCTCTCGCACCTTTCTACCCTACTGCACCTTACCTCTCCTTGACCATTCACACTTCACACACTTTGCAAAGATCTACCGAGTGCGACTACAGTGTAATGAATAAGGAATATAGTTCTGAAAGATAACTAATAATCTTTCAGTCACCTGGGAGATAAGTGATAGAAGTAGGCAAGTTAGTATACGCAAGCTTTAAAGATTAGTCACACTATTTTTTCAGATATTTGTTTTGTATTATGAATGAAGCTATGTAATAGACAAAATGCAAACATAAAACCCAGTGCATGCAAGGGATACAATATACACATATGCCATGCCTGTGTACAATAGCCTGTGTCTGGCCTAACAGAGTCTAGTTTTTCAAAACAAAGCAAAACACAAACAACAATAAAAAAAAATAGACTCAAGCACACAAATAACCAATAAAATGCATAGGATTTCCTATACATAGACATATGCTAAGAATTAATTCTCATGTTTTTCTGCAACTTAGTTCTGGGTTATATTTATTTGAAAATTTTACCAATGTTCAAATATCATCTTCTGCATGCAGAGAAACCCATTCATTTAAAACAATTATAAGTGCCTAGCAGTTCCCAGGCACACCGGTCAAGTGCTAGAAAATGAAACAATGAGCCATGTAGGAGGCAGCTATATGCCATTTGAGGGGCTGGAGAGCAGCAGTGTGTGGGGGGACTTGCCTGCACGTGATGGGCAGTATTCAATTCCTAGTACCCTTCATGGTCCTGTAAGCTTTGCAAGGAGTGATCCCTGAACAGGTCAGATGTGGCCCAAACTAAACAAGAACCATTTTGAATTTTGAAACAGTAGTCTGGAGGGATGGATGGGCTGGAACTTTTTTTCCAGTCAGACCATTTTGAAGACTCCTTATTAACTCCTTTTTTCTTCTTCTTTACTTTTTCTCCCCTCTTCTTTTTTGGGGGACCCAGACCTGGTGATGCACAAGGGTTACTCCTGGCTCTGCACTCAGGAACCACTGGTGCTTATAGGCCCTCCCAGTTCTGCTAAGGAGAACTCTGTGGTGCCAAAGAGAAATACCTGCATGCAGTTTCAGCCCCTTGGGGCAGGAGTGATGTGCACACAGCCAACGGATTAGGTCTCTGGCACCCCAGGTGGCCTATAAGCACCAGTGGATGTGATGCCCAAGCAAACACAATTTTTAAAGTCTATTAAAATACAAAGGAATCCTGAACACATTTGAGATTATATAAACATGCAGACTTTAGACAAGTGACCAAAGATCTGTCTGCAGTTAGTTCCCTGTTAAGAAGAGAAAGAGAGGGAGGATCCCACACACAGCTGAGGAGCAGTCAGGGAAGACAGAAGAGCTGGGCGGAGAGCTGGGCCCTGGGGCATAGGCAGACCAAGGACTGCTAAGGAGGTGTTCTAGGAGGAGAGAGGAAGCACAGGCAGGCTGGGAAGGCTCATGGAGAAGGGATTCAGCGTGGGTACAGTGAGCATATGAATCTAGGCGAGCAAAGGTGGCTGTGGCCATGGTAGTACAGGCTGGAGTCATCCCTCCAGTCTTAGACGCTGCTTTGGGAAACCGAACACACTGAAAACACGCATCAGCCTTCTAGATCTGTGACAGTGATCTGACATGAAGCATTCTGTAATGCTGGCATATACTTCATTGGCTACTCCAGAGCAAATGGTAATGTGTGTGTGTGTGTTTATATAGCCCTGTATTAAGTATGATTAACTGAATCTGCAATGATCTCATATCACACTCATGTGAACATAAATAGATGTATAAAGCACTGGATGCTGAAACTCTGGAAGGGGAACTTAAAAAAATTAAACATAACTCTATACTGAGAATCCACGTAGACTGAGTAAACACACTGAAGGGACTATTTCCAGTCAGACCATTTTGAAGACTCCTTATTAACTCCTTTAAGTGGATCCTAAGTACTTCAGAAAGAACAATTGTGCCAAGTTTCCATGGAAAGAACCACAATTTGTGCACAGTGCCTCAAGACTGTCGAATTAGTTTCGAATAATGATACTTACTGTATGTGAATAATGGCTATTTCTCAGTGGCAGTAACTATACATAGCTTGCATCTTCTTTATATTAACAGAGCTTCCAACCATAATTAGCTGCCCAGCCACTGAGAACACGCTTTAAGAACTTTAGGAAGGTGGTTGAATGCCATCTTCTTGAAATTCCTTAAGCAACAATGTTAATGATGAAAATACAAAGAAGAGCTATTACTTCTACAGCCTCTGGACCATTTTCTCCCCGAAACAAAACATTTTCCAGCCTATCCTGCATCCTAAGCTCAAATGGGAAAAATCTTTTCTCACTAATTAAGCCCTTTTTGCCCCAGAACTTGTTCAAGAAAACATAATACAAATAACAGGACTCCTTCAGATCCCTACCCAATGAGTCCTTCCTTGAAATAAAATAGAAAGTTCAAATGCAGAGACAACTGAAGTGAGTGGACCGGGTTTGCACAAAGATAAAGCAGGCTGTGATGGCGCTTCCTCAGAATCCCAAACAGAACTGAGTAAACCTCATGCTAGAGAGACCAAGTCAGTCCAGAGAGATCTTGTGCTTCAAGAAAGTTTAAATGTTTTAGAGATAAATCTCAGAGGAAGGCAAACACACACACTTATGTTTACCTTACTTTATTGATGGTAAAGTTAGCACATTGGGTTTCTGTTGGCTGCACTGTAAGAATCTTCTCCTTTCGAAAACTAAAATTATCAAATTTTTAATACAGCTACATACATTGAACTAAAGTGACCCCACAATAATTCACTCAAAAATCCCTTTCAGGAACTCCAATGCCATTTGATTGCAGTATAGGTTGTGTATAGAGAGAGAGGCTAAGTGAAGTGGAATTAGAGGACAACCATTCCGGGGGATTAGGAGATACTCCAAGAAGAGAAGCATTAAAGGATGGAAAAAACAATAGCAGAACAGATTTGGAAACTAAGACGCTAAAGAAGTCAATCAGAAAAGTCTGACATTCCTAATTAAGCCTTCCAGCCTGGA